>NW_017729032.1:125219765-125225416 GCF_001723915.1 Gavialis gangeticus | reverse complement strand
CTTCCTCCTTGATTTCCTGGCTTTCTCCCTTGACTCTTTCTACCTCATTACTAGCCCTGATCTCCCAGCTTTCTGCCCTTCCTTTCAGCCCCAATCTCCCAGTTTTCTGTCTCTATTTCCTGGCTGTCTCCTCCTTTCCACCACTTATCTGCCCCCATCTCCCAGCTTTCTGCCCCTCCTGTTTCCTAGCTGTCTCCTCCTTGCCACCACCTATCTGCCTCCTGATCTCCCAGCTTTCTGCCCCTCCTGTTTCCTGGCGATCTCCTCCTTGCCACCACTTATCTGCCTCTTGATCTCCCAGCTTTCTGCCCCTCCTGTTTCCTGGCTGTCTCCTCCTTGCTACCACTTATCTGCCTCCTGATCTCCCAGCTTTCTGCCCCTCCTGTTTCCTGTTTGTCTCTTCCTTGCCACCATTTATCTGCTTCCAATCTCCCAGCTTTCTGCCTCTCTGTTTCTTGGCTGTCTCCTCCTTGCCACTTCTTATATGCCTCCTGGTCTCCCAGCTTTCTGCTTCTCAGTTTCCAGCCCCCATCTCTCAGTTTTTTGCCCCTCCTTTCAGCCCTAATCTCCCAGCTTTCTGCCTCTCTGTTTCCTGGCTGTCTCCTCCTTGCCACCGGGCTTTTTTTCCCTTGCTTCCACCCCGGCACCACGGGACCCCAAATAACCCCAGGGCACATTAACCCTAAGTAACCCCAACCCCAAGTGACCTCAAGTAACCCTGGGGCACATTGACCCCGAGTAACCCCAAGCACCAAGTTACCCCAAATGCCCCCTCGTGTTAACACACAGCCATGAAAATGTGTGTTTGTGTATGTGTACATGTGTGTGTGAACTCATAGTGGTGTTTGTGTAGTTTGTGTGTGCATATAATTTTGTATTGCACCCTCCTGTTTAACAGCGCAATATTGAGCTCCCAAGTGTTGATCTGGCATGTGTCAAGTCAATGACACATGTATGAATTTATATATGGCAAAGAATTTTAAAAGGTATTCTCTCTCCCCTGAGGAATGTATCATTTACAATTCCCGAATATGGCAAGGCTTACATAAATACTTAATTTTGCACATATGAATGATAACTGTTAAGTGAATAGAACTAACAACATGCAGAAGGTTAAATATGCACATAAGTCTTTGCAAATCAAGGTCAAAGTTAAGCAAATGGAATGTAAAGACAACAGAAGAAAGAAGACTTTAGAGAAAGAAGGAAGGTGGAGGACTAAATATAATTTGAGTCACTTGATTAAGACTATATAAGTGGATGAATTGGATAATACAAAATTTCGTAGACTTTTGTGAGTGTTGATCTTGTCAGAAAATGCTTAAAATGGAGATTTAGAACAGCCTGACAAGATGATCCTGGCCACTTGATTTGTTTATCATGTGAAGGCTAATTGGGGGTGTGAGGAAGCACTATAAATATTAGGACTACAAGACCTTGTGACTTGTGAGTACCTGGGAGTAATAAGCATACATTTACAAGTGCAGTAGCTGGAGTATTACAGATTTAAAAGGCCAGAATTATTCTTTAGTTTTAATGGAAAAGTATCAGGGATGTGAAGAAGCAACTAAAATCATAGTTGCTAAACCCTGGAATCAACAGTGGATTGGAAATCTCCCTGACTGTTGAGTGAAAATTGCTCCTGAGGGTTATAACACCCATTGTACTAATGGGCAGGAAGAAATTGAGCTGTTTGGCCTCCTGTAGACAGAATATACTTGGCCCACCATTTATATATAGGCATCCCTCAGCTGATGTGAGGCATCTTTTAAATAATACATGGCAACATTGTACAACAGTCTAGGACAAGGGTATGAAAAATATCACACCAACCAAGTCTCAGGTATATTTGTTTGTACCAGTTTAACTTTAAATGTGTTTAAAATCTGGCTAAACTGATGTAAAACCTTGCGGTACACTTGTATTTTGATTTAAACTTATAGTGGATCATTTCAACTCAAACTGATGTAAGCCAGGTTTAAATTGGATTAAGTGAAACAAAATAATTATAACCTGATTGAAAATAAATTAAGAGTGTTTGTGCAAGACTTTTCACTATTTGAATTACACTGGTTTTAAATAACACCCCTTGTTAGACCAATGTGACTTGGAAAACAGAAAAATTCAAAGGGATGAATTCTGCTCACTTTTCTTGAGTCACTCTACAAAAATAAATGGCTTTTTCATACTCTTAGATGAGGAAGTTCTTATCCTATTTGTGCAGGAAGAGTTTAGCTATAAAGTAAATAGGAATTTTGGTCCTGACATTGGTGTTTAAATTTATTGTTGATAATCTTCCTTAATTCTCTTATGAACTAGTGGAAAAACAGGAAGTCAACTATAATGTATCCTACTGAACTTACACGAGGAATTTATTTACATAGATGGACTATAATTATCCCAGCTGGAAGTTGGCCAGCCTATGAGGGTTAACAACACCTCTGCTCTTGTGAGAAAAGCTGACATTATTTAGTACATCAGTGGAGGCTATATCTTTATAGAAACATTTTTGTTTTGCTTATATAAGTCATAGCATTCTGCCACTGAATATTATAAAATATTTCAGAAAAATCAGCATTTAGAATTGCATCCAGACTCACAGTAATTGCTAGGCAGTTACTTGAACCTTCCTTAAGATTCTGTTGGTGTGGTGATACTTTCAGTCCTCAGAAACAAAGATCCATTCAAAGCAATTTAATCATTTTGTGAAACATATATGTACACAGTAATATAAAATACAGTGATAAGCTGTCATTATTTTAATTACTTTTGTTTAATCCTCTTACCCTGTACCATATATTATATCCTGTTTCCCAGGTTAAGGTAAGAAAAGGAGGAAACGTTTATTTTGCCTGTTTAAAGAAGAAAAACACTTTCTCTCACATTCACATCCTTCATTATAATAATTACAAGGAAGATGCTCAGAAAAAAAATCTAATGGATATGTATATTTCTTTACATTAAGGGCAGAATTCTACTTCACTGCTAAGATGTATAAGCAATTCTTATGTGGTTATAGATATGTAAGTCATACAATGATATTCTACTTTGCATTGTATAACAACCACAATTATGCTAGGATATCTAAGGGTGCCTACAGACATTCAGGGGCCCCAATCTACCTCATGGCGCTTTACACAAAGTGCCACGAATTAGAGAGGCCCTCCCCTCACCCCGACCCAACAGACATTCTCCTGTTGTGGGGATGTGTCTCGAGCCTGCCTGCACCATCTCTAGTCAGCAGGTGGGAGATCTTCAGGGCTGTCAGTAAGAGAGGGAGGGGAGGGACAGGGAGCAGCAGGCAGCTGCCAGGCTAGAGCTGGAGGGAGGGGCAGGGTGGCATGGAGGCCCCTTGCCTCATGGGCTCCCCCAGATACCCCAGCTGGTGTAGTGGGGGGAACCAGGCTGGGCCAGGCTTGAGAGGCAAGGGGGATCCTTCTACCCTGCTCCCCTCCCCCAGTTCCAGCCAGGCAAAGCTGAGCTGGAAGCTGGTTCTGCTACTGTCAAATGGCCTGGGTGGGGGTTGGGGGGAGGGAGCCCCGTCATGTTGTGGGCCCCGCCAGCTACCCTGGCAGGAGTATTGGGGGGAGCTGGGCAGGGCCCACAAGGCAAGGAGGGGCCTCTTGACAGTAGCAGCATTCTACTTTGGTCTTTGCCTGGCTGGAGCTGGGGATGGGATGGAACGGAGACCCCTGGCCTGGCCTGAATCCCCCCAATACCCCAGCTAGGGTAGGTGGGGGGGTTTGTGAGGCAAGGGGCTCTGCCTTGTCTCCCCGCTTCCAGCTCCAGCTACCTGTTCAAACCTTGCCACTCACCTCCTAGGCCACTGGGCTGTAGAGAGGGTACAAGAATCCTAGGGACAGAAGGAGAACAAGTCACAGGGTGCTTTATTCTGTGACTCTGGGAGGTAGCTGCTCTGGCAGCATACAAGTGCACCTTTGCTTCCAATAATGCTTGTACATTTTGCATTACAGAATTGGAGAAATGATATAATTGGAGAAACAATATAAACTGTAATTGGAGAAACAATATAAACACCGTGGGCGCATCCAGATAAGCATGCATGCATGGTCTGTGGAGCCTCAAACCTGTTTGAGGCATTGCAAACTATATGCAGCACATGTGCAATTGTTTGCCACGCTGCAAATTTGATACTGGGAACTTCTGAAATTGCTTTATGTGTCTTCCATGTCCTCCAGCATGCTGTGAGCTGGGAAAAGAGGAGAAATGGCCATTTCCTCAAAGTAGGGTATTTTACCCTGCACCAAATCCCATGTGCAATGGCATGCACAGTGGCAAAAAGCAGCAGCACAAATTTGTACCACTGCTATTTTTGCTGTGGCAAATGGGGATGTGCCCCATGGAGGCAGACAACAAACTTCTTAACATCATGCTCCACCTGCCTGAAACACCCTTCTCATGGGACTGTAATTGATGCCTTCACTGTGCTGTTTGGACAACCTTCAAGTAGCAGTCTTCATTACAGTATAGTTCATGTAGTATAGTTCAGGAGAGACCTCTTCAGAGACATTTCCTATAATCCCTGGAAGGAAAAAGTGTGTGCTGTGATGAAGAGAGGAAGGAAAAGCCTCATGGATTGGTAGTAACAAACCTCAAGATCTTTGAATGTCCTTTCAGAAAAAGAGAGCCTACATGTGTACAGTGCTCAGCATTATCCAGCCCCAAATTGCCTTTGAGACACTAGCCATTGCTCTTCACTGTTAAGCTTCTCCTGTAATCACACTTCTATGACACCTTTTACCATGCAGCCAGCTTACAAAGAAGGGTAGAGCGGACATGCAAATTATAACTTTTTTTGTAGATCACCCTGTGTATTGCAGGCATTGATGCAATTCCATTGGGCCAGATCTTGCTCCCTGTCACTATAATGTAATCCATAATAGTGCTATTACTTCCAATGGCAGGACTCCAAATGTACATCAGTGTGCATGAAGCATTAAATAGTCATTGGATGAAGTGCATAAACAGCTTTATGAACAGGGACCAGAGCCCAGGATTTCTTCACTGCTAGAATAATCCCCTTCTCCTTCAGCCACAGAGTTAGGCTTGTTCTTGCTTACTTGCATTCCTTCTGTCCCCATGCCTCTTTCCATCTTGGCTACCCCAAAGAGGAGGAGAATAAATAGTAGCTTTATGTTTAGGGATCTAGTTAAATTAGAAAAGAAGTATGTTGTGCAGCAGGACCTTTAATTTCACTCTTTTTGCCACCCCCCGCCACAGAGTGGTTGAGGGGCAAAAACTATGGCACTAATAGCTTCTTGGCCACTTACTGGCAGGGGTGAGGGTGGGGTGGGGATGCAGTGAAAAGAGCGAAATTAAAGGCACTGCTGCGCCATTCAAACTTCTGCTGTGATTTAGGTAGATTCCTATTTATGTTGTTTGGCAGGTAGATGCAATTGTCCCTCTAGGTGGCTTTCTGCTGAGATCAGAAATTCTAAGATGTGCCTGCTGTAGGCAGTTAAGGGGAAGTGGAGTTCCGATGAGACAGATGTCTCTTAGTAGAGGGAAAAACTCACCATTCAAATTAATCGGAAGCCATGCAACTCCTGAGTAACTGAGAATCTGTTTCTGGAGAAGTCTAACGTCATCTTCAGACATCTGCTGGGAAGAGCAGTCGGCCAGGTCCGAGC
>NW_017729032.1:125218464-125219754 GCF_001723915.1 Gavialis gangeticus | reverse complement strand
TCCCTTCCGTCCCTAGAAACTATGAAACTATGAAACTATAAATACTTCCCAGTGAAATGAATGAGAGAACTGTGTTCATTTCCATAGAATGCATTTTGAGAGCACATTTACTCCCTACTGAAAGTACAGGAGAACTACATGTCTACACAGGTGAGGCTGAATGATTCCTTGTGAGACTACTAGCTAATTTTAAGGATAACATCTTTGTACGATTTGTCAAACTGCAGATGTTTATGCATCTGCCTCAAGGTACACAAAAAAAGGCATCTGAAACACTGATTATTGTAAGCTTTTACCATAACTGAATTGATGTCTTTAAAATTTACAGAAGTATATAGGGCTCAGAGTATGCATGTCAAGAATCATCTGACTAAACTCTACAGTCAGGTCCCTCAAGTCACTTTGTGCAGGTAGACTTGAGTACCCATGCACAAAGTTGACTTCAGATGTCTGCTTACATGTATCCAGCTGGAGGATCAAGGTCCAAACCCCCTATCTGTACACAGAAGTACAACTGTTATAATTTTTACCCTCAAGCTTCTCTATTGGTCCTATTCACTTTAAGTTATAGTTCAAAATTGTCTGTTGTATTTAAAATCTCCAGACTGTCTCCCAGATTGTGTATCTGATAAGTTCTTCTTTACTTCCTCTGCTCACCTAATACTAATCTTATCCTGTAATTTCTTATGATTTGGTCACCATTATTTGGCACCCTGCTCTTCCTTCATACATTTCAAGGCCATTATGGTCCCCAAAATTGACTGTTTTGATTATCTTGATTGACCTACTGAATGGCACTGGCCATAGAATTTTATACAGCGATCCCTACATTAAACACTTAACATCTGATTGACCATCTGAATGAGCACATTGTCATCAGCAGTCCCTTGATATAAAGAGTCTTCCAATAAATAGGGGACTCATTGGTGACTCTGCAGGTGGCTGAGGAGGCTAATCTGAGATCCTCTTGCTCAACTGCTTGCATAGCCTAATTATGGACATTTGGGGAGGTCAGGTTGCATTAAAAATGGCCACCCAAGCTAACTTAGTTTGCCCAGGTGTGGACCTTACACTACTTAGGTAGATCTTAGTGTGAACTGTACAGAAATTTAGGACAGTTTAGATCAGTCTAAAAATGGCAGACCTGATCTAAGTTGACCTTACCTCTAAGGTAGTCCAAGATGGATCAGATTGGCTATTTTTAGACCAATCTAATTGTCCTGAGGTTCCTGTACAGTTCCCAGCACAGCCCCAGAGCTGGGAACTGTACAGGAACCTCAGGACAATTAG
>NW_017729032.1:125209046-125213464 GCF_001723915.1 Gavialis gangeticus | reverse complement strand
CTTAGTTTGCCCAGGTGTGGACCTTACACTACTTAGGTAGATCTTAGTGTGAACTGTACAGAAATTTAGGACAGTTTAGATCAGTCTAAAAATGGCAGACCTGATCTAAGTTGACCTTACCTCTAAGGTAGTCCAAGATGGATCAGATTGGCTATTTTTAGACCAATCTAATTGTCCTGAGGTTCCTGTACAGTTCCCAGCACAGCCCCAGAGCTGGGAAAGCCCCCTCATCCCCAGCCAGGGCTGCACTTTTCCTACCCCCTCCCTGGCACCAGGCTATTTTTAGGACCCCAGCTCCTCCCCACTGTGGACCAGTCAGCCCCCCACTCAGCCTGACAAACCCCCCATTCCACAAGCTGCTCCCAGTTCTGGTATTACCAGTGTTTGCTACTGCCAGGAGCCAAGCAAGCAAATCTGGGTAAGGGGAGAAGTGGGCGGGATGGGGGTGGGGGAGTTTGTTTGCCAGGGGTGTGGAGGGACTGTTCATCAGGGGATGAGGGGAGTCAGCGAGCTAAAAAGTAGCCCCTGGTCCTGGGGGTGAGAGAAAGAATGCCTAAGTCCCCCCATGGACCCTATAAGCCTCCTGATCCTGCCAACCCCTCCTGAACCCAACAACCACCCCCCCACCATGGACTCCATCTGCTACCTGATCTTTACCTGCCCCACAATCCCCTGATCCCTGCCCCCTAGAGCCTCCTGGGGACCCTGTTTGCTCCCCCAATTCCCTGATCTCTCCCACAGATCCCACTGGCCCCCTCAATCCCTCTGCTGACACCTCCTGGTCCCCCATCTACCTTGCCTGCCCAACTTTCTCATCCCCTTGAGCCTGTTTGCCCTCCCAATCCCCTAAAGTCTCTGCCAGGCCTCCAGACTTATCTTAGATCAGGTGGCCATTTTTAACTTAATCTAACATCTCCCCAGCCTCCCCAAATGTCTGTACACAGGTCCATAGCAAAAAGGACCCACTCCTTCCTTTTGGACCTAGTAATGCTAAGTCACAGTTTTTCTCTTGGTTTCTTTTGTCTGTTTGCCTCTATAGTGAGGCAAGTCTGCCTGAAGTGATTGAAGAGTTGTCCCATGTTATAGTGCCACTGGAAGCAAATTAATGCTTGAGTCTCCTAAGTATTGATGTTAATATCAGATTGACCTTCAAAATCTCCTTGAGTCTCTTCTTTTGCCCACCTCTAGAGCAGTGAGCTGGGAGTATATAATCTATTTCAGGAGCTGGTTGTCAGGCATCTTTGTGACATGCCCTGTCCAATGGAGTTGGCATGGTATAAATTCAGTGTTGGTAGAGTTTTCTTGAGCTGGCATTCATTTTTCTGTCCTTCCAAATGATATGGAAGATTTTTTGAAGACATCACTGATGGTAACACTCAAAAGCTTTCAGGTGTTTCCAGTATGTCATGCCTCAGGTATCACACCCATACAGCAGGTAGGGATGGCAACAGTTTGGTAGAAAAGAAGTTTGGCTTGGGCCTGATTTTGTGATCACTGAAGAAATTACTTTGGAGACATCCAATGTTGAATATTGTTGTCTATATTGACTTTTTGGGAAAGGTGGCAACCTCAATAGGGGAAATATTCAATATTCTCTAAACACTCTGTAATAGGTGGAAGGGTGGGTTGGTAAAATGTTTTGGTTTTTGTGAAGTTGAAAGTGAGTCCAAACATTTAATATATTTCACAGAAGTAATCAAGAATGACCTGGAGCTCTTCAGTTGAGTGGGTGCATACAACACAATCATCTGTGTATTGAAGATCAGTAGAGGAGGTGCTGATTATCTTGGATTTGGAATATAACTGGTTGATGTAAAAGAGATTCCCATCCATGTGATACTGGATGCTGACTCCAAGTGGAAATCTATCAGCAATGAGAAGCACAATAGCTGAGATATGGATGGAAAATAATGTTGGTGCAATCACACATCCTTGCTTGACTTCAATTCTAACAGTGAAGGGGCTGTTTCTGAGCCATTGCTTAGGATGGTTGCTGTCATGTCATCATGAAGGAGCCAACTGATGGTAACAAATTTTAACGGGCATCCAAATCTCATCAAGCTCTTCCACAGAACTTCTCTATTGATCAAATCAAAGGCCTTAGGTCAATGAATGCTAAGACTGAAATAAAGATTTTAGTGTTGCTCACAGCATTCCTGTAGCTCTTCAGCAGCAAAGATAGTATCTCTTGTACCTCTGAGTGGTATGAAACCACATTGAGACTCAGGTAGAATTTCCTCAGCAAGGAAGGTGAGTCTATTGAGGAGATTGCAGATAAGGATTTTCTGAGCTGCAGTGCATTCCGTCTCCTTTCTTTAATGTGGTAACAATTTTCGTTATGCCACAGTCCCACCAATATGCTATTATTTTTATTTGCCAGCCAAAGCATTGATTCATAAGCATTCGAGGTCCTCTACTTCTGAACTTTCAAGTAAAGTAATTAATGGTATCTTTGACATAGAGTAGGCAAAAGGGGTGGTTGGGAGCAGAGAGGGGCTGGCATCCTTTCCTTCCTAAATAGGATGTAGGAAGCAATTCAAACATTCCGAGTATGAAAATCCTCCATGTTTTACCAGTACTTATTATAGCCAATGTATTTTTAAAAACTGGGTTTTCATACTTCTTATTGTCCAGGCTCACAGCATCAAGAAAAGGGCCTTCAAATAATTTCAGGGTGTCAAGGACAGATTATTAATGCTAACAATACCTTGAGTTTGAGTTACATGGTTGCACCACATTCATCCTTTGCTGTCTTTCTAAATATTTTAGCCTCAGTTACTCTGAACACTACTATTTGTAGCAGCATTTGAGCGGTGTCCAAAGAAAGGCCCAGTAAAGAACAAGTCTCCTCTACTAAGTATTGTACAACCAAATAATCTGTGACAAAGTGTGCAAAATGCTTTTTGAGTAGTGAAAACCATATTTTGTATCACTTATTTTTACACTTTAATTACCCTCTACCTTTGAAAAGTAAAAATGACTTAGAAGTCAACATGTTTGAACAATACTTCAGAAAAGAAGGTCTAACACTTTATGCATGTAAGTAGTTCACTGTGTTCAATATGAGCACCCATGAATTCCTCAGTGGGGGTTCAGTAGTATAACTCCAAAAAAATATTTACCTGTACATGCATCTGTATTATTAGGCACATGCATGCATTTTTACTCCTAAAAGTAGATTTTCTGGAGTTAATGATCAAACTTTAGAAAGAGGTAAAACCAAACCATTAGAAACAATAATAAGGTTTAATGAGCTTGCGTCTGTATACAGATTGAGGTTGGACACTGAACAAAAGATATTTAATATTATTTCTCACACCCATTATGAGATTGGATGGGTATACTCCTGTTTCTAAAAGTAATTATTCTGCTTTGTTGTTTCCTGCAGGGTCAAGTGCTCTGGCCAATAAAAACAACTTTGTACTTTGCTCTCTGGATTATTCACTGCAACACACTTGCAACTGGAAGCCTGGCAACACTGGGGCTGCTATTTTCTCAGGGCTGCCATTGGCATTATGGGTGTATTGCAGCTGCTTGCTCAGCTCCACTGCAGTGAGGCTGACACTGCGCTCAGCACCTCTGAGTGGCCAAAGCTTTTCCCTGAGCAGCACCAGCCACAGGCAGAAGTCTGGCTTTGGGCTCTGAGGAAGCTTGAGATATAGATGTATATGTATGTATATAGACACATCTACCTATATCTAAATAGATAGGTATCTCTGTGTGTGTGTGTCTCTCTCTCTCTATATATAAATAATATGGCTATATAGCTAGGTAGGTATAGATAGGTGTGTGTGTGTGTATACACATATATACATATACATGTCTGTTTATGTGTGCATGTGTGTATATATGCATATAATACATACACATTTATTCAGGACAGTCTAGAAGGGGCACATGTACGTAATTTTACTCCAAAAAGTGGATTGTTGGTAATTAATGATCCCTGACTGACTGAGGCTGCAGCAAGAAGATACGCTGTGCAGGGCCAGAACTCTCCCCCGCGGTGCCCGGGCGAAGGCTGCAAGGCGGGGCAGGAGAGACTCCCCCACCCCACCCCGGACACACCGCCTGCGTTGCCAACGGCCACCCTCCCGGGATGACGTCACTGCCTCCCCAAGCAACCCCGAGGCGACGCGAGGGGCTTCAGCAGCCATTGCGGAGCGGGCTCGCGGCACCGTGCCAAGCGCACGCGACCAGGAGTGGGGTGGAGCTCTCTGGAGAGAGGATTTCCGGCGCCCCCAGCACCTCGCGTTCGGGTCCCTGGTGAACCAATGGGTGGCGGGGTGACGGCGGCGGCCGGGCAGGTAACGGCCGGCGACCAATCAGCGGCAGCAGCAGTCCGCGGAACAGGTGGGGGCGGGGCTTGTTCTCCTCGTCCCCTCGAAGCCCACCAATCGGCGGGCAGGAAGGGCCCT
>NW_017729032.1:125206518-125208821 GCF_001723915.1 Gavialis gangeticus | reverse complement strand
CGGCGCCGCCGGAGACGCGGAAGTTCACGCGGGCGCTCAGCAAGCCGGGCACCGCGGCCGAGCTGCGGCAGAGCGTGTCCGAGGTGGTGCGCGGCTCCGTGCTGCTGGTGAGAGGCGGGCGAGGGGAGGGGGCGTCCGGGCGCGGCTACAAACTTCCTCCCCGCGTTCTCGGGAAGTTTCGGGGTGGACCTGGGGGACTGGGCCTGGCGTCCGCCCCCTGCCCGCCGTCCGCCACCTGCCTCCGCCTGGCGCCCGCGGGGCGGCTCCTCCCCTGGCGGGCGGTGGTGCCGGGATTGGCACGCGTGCGTGCCTGCGTGTGCATAGACGTGTGTATGTCTGCGCATTTATAGGTATGTGGGCTGTGTGTGTGTATGTATAAGGTTCGTATGTGTACGCAGGGGTGTATGTTCTCTCTCCAGCATACTCATATATGTGTTTGAGTGTGTATATGCATCCCCATATATATAAGATGTGTGTGTGTGTGTACATGTACACCCCCAGCATGTACGGGACTGTGTGTCTGTGCGCATACATATACATATGTGCATGCACACGTTTCCTAGGATCCTTACATATACGCAGGTTTTTTAGTTAGGTTTCCTCGCATGTGCACACACCAGTATATAGGTGTGTATATGTATGTGCCTATAAAAGGTGCGCGTGTGTATGCATATATATATACACGTGTATACTGGGGTGTATGTGTACACACAAGCTGGAAGCCGCTAGTTCTCCAGTTGATATTTGCTGTTCAGAGCAGTTTATTTGGTCATGGGAAGCAGCTAGGCTGGCTAAATGAGGATTTTATAGTGTAGTCCTGTCCTGGGAGTTGGTGTGTTGTGCTCTGCATCTGGCTTATGTTGGTGCTGAAGCTCCTCTGGCCAGGCTCTGTGTTGTTCATTCCTTGCTGTGCAGAGTGAAACCCTGTCTGTTCCTCCAAGCTACCCACTTTGGTGGTACCCAATAAATGTAAATGTATGAATAATAAATATACATGTTTTAGTCATGCAAATGAAAATCTTTTTATTGAATAAAAAGATGACCCTACTGAGTTTTTATATCTGGCTCTACTTCAAGCAATGCCTAATAGATTAATTAAGCAACACAAATGATCAGTGATCTAGGAACAATGATTTGTGAGAAAAGCTTGGAAGACCTGGGATGACTTTCTCTGGTGAAGAGAATAATGAGGGGAAGGGCAGGGGATCTGATAACCATCTTCAAACACCTGAGGGGTGGTTATAAAGACAGTGATATGTTGTTCTCTGGCTGTAGAGCAGGGGTTCTCAACTTTTTTCTTTCTGAGCCCCCCACTAGCATGCTGTAAAACCTCCACAGCCCACCTGTGCCACAACACAGTTGTTCTGCATATCCAGAAGGATAGGTGGGGAGGGGAGCTGCAGGGGCATAAGTGACAGGTGGGATGAGCATTGGGGGCCAGATGCTTCCTCAGATTTGTACGCTCACAGCAAGCACTGGGCTTTAGCCTAGCCAGACTGGCATAGGCAGGAGTCACCTCTGTAGACCAGCAGGGGGGACCTGGTGTGGGTGGGCAGAGCAGGGCAGTGAGATTTGTTGCTGCTACTGGGACCCCCATGCTGGCCATGCTGCTAGCAGTGCAGGGAATAATGGCTAGGGGGGAGGAGACTGCTCTGCTTTTGCTTCTTCCCACCACCATCCGTTTGTATGCTGCTTCTTCCCACCACCATCCGTTTGTATGCTGGCCCATGGTTCTACCCTAGCTCTATGACCCAGTTGCTGCTACCAGCCCCCTCAGACTGCAGCTCTATGCAGAGGGGATGTAGGGGGTAAGCTATGTAGACCTGCGGACCCCTGAAACCTGTTCATGGCCCTCCAGGGGGGTACGGACTCCTGGTTGAGAGCCATTGCTATAGAGGACAGCAAGGAGTAAAGGTGTTAAATAGCAACAAAAGTAGTTTTGATTGGATATTAGGAGAAACTTCCTAATGATGAGGGTGGTTAAGCACTGGTATAATTTACTTAGAAAGGTTGTGGAATCTCTATCCTTGGGAGTTTTTGAGAGCAGGTTAAACACAACTGGTTTGGATGATTTAGGCAGGGAGGGTCCACCCTTGAGCAGAGGGTTAGACTAAATTGACTACCTGACATTTCTTCCAGTCCTACCATCCTTTGATTCTGATGAGTGATTCAAAGTTTCTAGTTGGAAATAAAGTTTTCAGTGGAGTCTTATTACTTGCCTTGTGACTGTGTCAATGCTAGGTAAGCAAAAAAGAGTATATTTTAATATGTTGGCTGACATGCTAACAGTTTTTCCTTTTGAA
>NW_017729032.1:125199860-125201518 GCF_001723915.1 Gavialis gangeticus | reverse complement strand
CTAGTTGGAAATAAAGTTTTCAGTGGAGTCTTATTACTTGCCTTGTGACTGTGTCAATGCTAGGTAAGCAAAAAAGAGTATATTTTAATATGTTGGCTGACATGCTAACAGTTTTTCCTTTTGAAGGCAATGGGAGTGACATGGCACAGAGGTAGTTTTTTTCCCCACAGTCCCAATACAGCTGAATTTTCTTCTAATCATTTCAACAGAAACATAGTTAATGTTCATAGTTGACGCTATTTAGGTTAATGGAACAATTTCTGTTCCTTAGATCTATTCTGTTGGGACTTTTGAATTATGAGAATATAGGACTACATTTGCACATGTTTAGAAGGGTTCTTTGCAACCAGAAAAGCTATACATTTTAAGTTTAAATTCCCCAGAAAATGTTGGAGCTATTGGAAAAGTGGCAGTGCATGTGGCAAGTGGGATGCAGTCTGATCCTAAGTGGTACTTTTTTCGAAGTACTGTGCTAATGTCATGATGACCTTTTTGAAGGTGAACTGGTTTGGTATTAAAAAATGAACAGAACTTAAAGTACTATATACAGTTAGGTTAGTAGGCAGAATAAAGTTCCCAACCTTTCTTCTTTCTCTAAGTGTTAAATCCATGTTTCTTCTCAGCCTTTTTTCTTTCTACTACTGTTATGAAGTCTGCCTGGTTAGTCCCAAATTCTGGCTTGCAGCAGCAGCATATTTCTCTGTGCCTGTCTCTGTGCTGTTAAACCCTTCCTGAGGAAGGCCTGTGATTATGGGATTTTTCATCATTTACAAATTATTTTTATTCCTCACTCAGCTCTGTAATATTTCTTGCTAAGCATCATTACTTTTTGAATCACTGAATTCAGCATTCGCTAAAAGAAGAGGAATTGTGGTGGCTGTCATCAGTTTTGTGTCTGCCCTTGAATGTTTCAGTGAGAAGCGATAGCTACCATAGTGTCTGACAGTCTTTAACAAGCTGTGGGCTGGGTGGCTTTGGAGGCAAGTCAGGGGTGGGGGTTTCCTTGCACCTGTGCTAGGACCAGGCATCTGGGAGCTGCACCTGTGCCACTGCAGTTTCTTTCAGCCCCTTGCTTTCTGGTTGGTCAGTGAGCTCAGCTTTCAGCTGGTGAGGAGTTGCCCTGGGGTTGGGCAGCCATAAACTGCATCTTAGCCGCCACAGCTTCTCTCCTTGCCCTTGCTTCCTGACTGAGGTGGGAGTGCAGTTGGAAGCTGCTTAGCCCTGGCACAGCTCCCCATCAGTTGGGGAAGCTGCACCCAATCTGCAGTCAGAGCTGGAAGCTGCCCAGGCCCAACAGAGCTACTTGCTGCCTGGCTTGGGCATAGAGGTAGGCACAGGGAAAACCCTCCAGCTCCACAGGTTGGATCTAGCCCATAGGCTGTAAGTTAGTGACCCTGATCTACCACAATTTGTCCTCTTTTTCTCACTAGTTTTTTCTTACTCCTCCCCCCCCTTTAATTTCTCCCTCTGTTTTGTGACCCCCTTTTTTGGACTTTTGTACCTCCTATTTTTTCCATTCCAGCTCTGTGTTTTTCCACAATGTCTTGCTTTTTTTCCCTAACACTTTCTTCTTGGAAGTGCTTTTTGGTGCGTCATGTCTTCAGACCCTCTTCCCCACAGTTCTTTGTTGCCTGCTTTTTACTGGCTCATGTCTTCTT
>NW_017729032.1:125190189-125194860 GCF_001723915.1 Gavialis gangeticus | reverse complement strand
TGGGGCTAAATCATTCTTTCATTTATACTGGTGTCAATCTGAAGTAACTGCAGTAAAGTTAATGGAGTTATTTTGCATTAACACTGGTGGAACAGAGCTCAGTTTAGCCCAGTGGAAGTGGTCTGTTGTGTCTTTTTCCTTCATGCTGAACAAAACTTCTGAGAGTAGTGCACAATTATTGACCCAACTTCTTATCATGTGATTCCATACTGGATCTACTACAGTTTAGATTCTTTCCTCTCCACTGAAACTCTAGTTCAGGGTTGCCCAACCTGGAACACATGCTACAAGTGGCACTGGTGGCCTTCACATGCAGTGTGGCCAATCAGGGAGGGAATGGGCAAAGTAGAAGCAGCATATTGGGTAGGAGTCACATGACTTGGAATAAAAGCAGAGTAGCAGGACAGATAGGGAACATGGGGGTGGAAGTAGGGGAGCAGGGGATTGGAGTGGTACTTGGAGAGGAAGTGGGGCTAATCTGCCAAAAAGGTTGGCTCCTACTACTCTAGTTTATTTGGAAACACTGGTTGAAACTTAGTACTGTTTACTGAAGGACACAGATGATTGGTTTAAGCTATTTACATAGTGTAAAGTATTATGTAATCCTCAGACATCAAGATCTTACTGCGCATCTGAGAATCTTCATGTGAATCTTGCATATGGAATGAATTTGGAAGAATCTAGGTTTTTAAAAAGTTAGTGTGGTCTTAATGAGTAGTGCCAATTTGCAAACTATTAACTTTTAGGTAAAATGCAGTATTCCTGGGCATCAAACTGGAAATTCTGTTGCAGCTATAGATCCATTAAAAAAACTGGCTTTATCCTCAATGTAAAAATAACTTTACTATATTGAAGTTACTGTTTTGATATTACCTTATTTTTGTCTTTGTTCTGTCTGTTGCGGCTCTGCTTCAGTTTAATGTCCAGTATGAATGTCAAAGATTAGATTTGCAAACTTAAAAAAAAATCTCATCTATCAGAAATGGCTTGTTTGTGTTCTGTTAGTAAGGAAAACTTTTTTTTCTGTCCCTTACACTGAACATTTTTCATGCTTCTTTGCTTAATTTTACAATGCATTTTGAAATGCAGCTGACCATACATGTGCCTTTGCAATGAAACTTTCTTTATGCAGTGTTGATTTAAAAATAAAGAGTCTGTCCCACGTTAGCTGGGACACTTGTGTATTTGTAAGCTGTTTTGCATGTTTTGATAGTCTGGTAAATGTTTCAAATTATTTATAAGGGGGTAACATCCATAATATAATTGATAGCTTGTTTGGTTTTGTTTTCACCTTACTTCACTTACAGCAGCACTATGTTGTAGATGCTCATCTCATATAATAGCCTTTTCTAGCTTGCTGCTTTCCCCAGATTGTCAGGCCAGGTACTATCTTGGTAGCCTTGAGCATTCCATTTTCTGTAAAGCACTCAGTTGGCAATGGAGTTTATGCAGGGATATTCCTAAGAAGACTACATTACAGGATTGGGACCTGGGTATGGAAATCTGAATAAAAGTTCTAAGGAGTAGATGGGCCAAACATGTTAATGTACAGATGGGGTCTGGTTGGAAAGAAATGTCACAAATTGTTTTATTAATGAGGTATTGGATAACTAAGTTTCAGTCCCTTTTAGGGTCTTTTGGAAGGACAGATGTGTGCTGCTTTTGTTAAGCATAGTCACTTCCTGGAATAAAGACACAATGGAGCTGTTACATGTGTCCCTGAGATGACAATGGTCACATAATGAAGGAAAACACTGGATTTGACCTATTGGGGGTTGGGAGGCTTTGTTCTTTGTACAGATTCTTAAGATGCTGTTCTTAAGATGCATTCTGACCTAAGATTTTTGCCTATACTACAATTATTTGAGGAGATAAACATTTGTCTTTGAAAATAATGCTATATGAATATTTTGTATATTCACTTTAAAACATTTTTAGTACATCCTGAAATTTGTAAACAAATAATGTTTTCTACTTGCTTATTGACAAAGTCTTTTTAGCAAACAACTGCCTCTATGTAAAAAAAAATAAATAAATAAAAAAAATAAAAAAAAAAAGGTCTTTAAACACAAATCTATCAAATTCATAAAATAAGAGAACTGAAAAATGGTTATGGTGGTTTTTAGTGCGATTAATTGACTGGATATGAAGTTGGCGACTCTTCAATTGGTACCAAGTATTTTAAACACTTGGAGATAGCTTCTCTAATGTGTTTTCTAACAAACATGACTTCATGTATCATTTTTAGTTAATTGAGTGATTCCAAGCATGTCATCTTTAAACCTGAAGTGAAAATGTATGAAACTCTTGATCATATGATGAAATTGGCTTGTGTGAATGAATTTCCAAAAGACTAGACTTAACCATAAAATACTTGTTTTTTCCATATTCAAGTAGGAACTTTCTGGTTGAGCTTCCTCAATATAGCCCTCATCCTCTTTCAAGTAGTTAATGGGTAGCATAAGTTTTTAAAAAATACTAATTTCTGATCTTCAGGAAAACTCCATTTAGTCAGTTGCGAAGAACATATGGTGTATATGGTATAGTTCTAAAAAGCAATATATGATAAATATAAGACTTAGACTGAAAAGTATGGGCTATGCTACTAGATTGGACTCCAGAGACCTTGGCTTTATTCCTAATTTTGCCACTTGCTGCTGTGGGGCCTGCAAAATTGCTTTGTATCCTTATGTGTCCTTTCCCACCTGCAAAATAGAATTTTATTTTCTTCCAATCCTGTTTCTATGTCATGAGTTAATGATATTGGAGTAATTTGTCACACCAATAAATAGTTGATACTTTAAGAGCTGAAATTCTTTGCTTAAATCAGTAATGCATATGGCAGAGTTCTGGAGAAGGAAGGCTGGTGTCTGAATACTTCAGTTATATTTTGAGTACAGGTGCGCAAGTGAGTACTCTCTGCGTATTTTCCATGTTTGCAGGATTTGCTTTGTGAACAAAGAAGTCAGGATACTGAATTAAAAATACTGGGGTCACAGGTGGGGAGTTACTCTGTGGTCACAATGGATTTATCATCCTATTCTTTCATTAAAAAAATCTTTTCATTGCTTATGTTGTCTTCTAGGACATAGAGGCAGTGTTGTGTTTTAATTTGATAAAGTTATAGTAACTTTTTAAGGTTGGGTAACTAAACAGTTGAGAAAATGATGAGATTTGGTGTTGTACAGAATTTTATTTTGAATAAAATGTCTTGGTTGCACATATGGGCAATAAAAAGGGGCTTGCATATAATCATTTGTGAAAAATCTCTTTGTTTTATTGTTCTATAGTGGGGAGAGATGCTTCTGCCATGTAAGAAATTATATTATTGAATGTAAGTCAGTTTTAGATGGGTTGTACCTCAAAAGGGGAGGAGAGATACAACAGGATTCCTTCTGGGAGTCACCCTCCATGTATGACTTTGGATGTATAACAGCAGGTTAGGATAAATTCTTATGGTCAGAATTTTGAGTGCTTAGTGAAGCAAGTATATATAGCAAGGTTGTTTTTTTTTTTTTCCTCTACAAGAGATTAGGATGGTCTGCTAAATCTATTTTATGGTATTGGTATATGACATTGGAATATAATACTGCACAGCAGTATTATATTACAAGTACTGGGAATTTTTAGCTTCCCAGATGTCATAGTAACAACATTTTAAGGATTTCTATGGGACCTTTACTTGCTTCAGCTTGAGGAAGTGTCTCATGCCTTTTTTATCTTGATTTTTCCCTCCATTAGCTGAAGGATGATACCAATATTCAATCTGAGAGTGATGTCAAATGTCTTTTTTCTCTAACACTTACTTAAATAATATCATCTGACCTCCTAGAAAGGATTATGCACTGGACACTATGTTCCTGAAAAATGGGTTCAAGCATGCACAGCAATACACAGCTCTTCAGATGAAGGCTGTGTAGTAATTGTTCTTAAATTGCATCCCCCTTTGTTTCTTGCATTCTTCCTTTGCCTTGAGAGTGAGAGAGACTGCAGATAGTGGTTCACATATCACATAGGAAGTTTTCTACAAAGCACTGTAAAATGTGTGGTGCTTTGTTCAGTAACTCGGGGGACTGAACTGCAGGGTTTGTGTGTAGATTGGGCTACATAAATTCTTGCATTAGGAATCTAGGGTTTGTCAGAAGTGAGAGTACGTGGGGAAAACTTGGATGCCTGGGAAAAGGAAGCATTGGGACCTGTTGGGTGCAGTGGAGGCTGGGAGTGAAATTTGAACTTATTGAATAGGGAATGTGAAATTTGATATGCTACATTGCTGGAGCGAGATCTGTGGGTGGGTGGGGTATCTCTGTTTTTTCTTTGCTCAGTGAATTGATGAAGAATGATGGGGAGAGGAAGGGGGAGAAGGAAAACAAACTGATGATTTGTTTTTTTGAAGGAATGATAATAGAAACCGAGACTTATTATTGGGAGAGCTTAGTGTTGCACATATAGCTGTAAATTTGGAGTAATAGATTAGTTTAAAGCTTCTTGGGTATTGGTGAAAACACAAGTTTAAAACTTAAAACATTGACACTGAGCCTTTTAGCAAGAGAGATGATTTTTAACTTGGGAAAATGCAGAGAAAAATGTTGACAAAATTAATAACACATTTTAAGATCTGATTGTTTTTGGAGAGTGTATGGATTTCTACCTTTTTTTTTTTTTTTTTTT
>NW_017729032.1:125187487-125190038 GCF_001723915.1 Gavialis gangeticus | reverse complement strand
TTTTTTTTTTTTTTTTTTTGAGTCCATGCTTACAGTAGCCTTAATTGACTAAAAGAAAGTAATAAGAAAATTAACTGCTCTCTATGGTGAAAAATAGTAACTGGATGGAATACATATTCCATGGTTGTGAAGATGACACAAGGCTGACCTGTATCCTAAATAATCTTGTCAGCATGTTGTGCTTACAATGATCTCTTAAAATCTAAAGAATATCAGAATATTAATTGATAGGTTTCCTGTCTAGAAAGGTAATTGATAAAGGAGATCTGTCTACAAAGTCATGGACTATCATGGTAAACACAAGCCATCCTTAATCAAACACAATTCATTGGAGGTTATTTTCCTCCTCATCTTTTCTCTTCTGATTACTGTTATAAGCAGTGTCTGTAGTAGAGGTGCATTGAAGCGTTGGTCCAATCTTGAATCGGCACCAATATAAAGAAAATTGACTATCAGAAATCGGCCTGAAGTGGCCGATACATGCCCCATGCATACGTGTAGTGCAGCACGTAGGTGGCGAGGACCACAGCCGGGCAGCTTGGAGAGCTAAGTGCAGCTGGTAAGTCTGTTGTGGTGGAAAGGAAGGGGCATGGGGAGGGGGGCAGATTGAGGCCCCTGTGGTGAGGGAGGGAGTGATGCTAGGGCAGGCGCTGCCCAACAGGGTGGGTAGTGGTCGTGCTGGGAGGAGGGTTGTGGGGGCTAAGCAAATTTTTGGGTAACTGCAGCCCCCTTCCCCGCACCCTAGTCTCCTCCCAGTGCTGCCTCTGCCTGTCCTGAGCACAGCCTGGCCCAGCCCCTGCTGGGAAGAGCCCAGCGTAGCCCTGGCCCCAGCCTGCAGTGGCAGCCCATCTTGCCTTGTGCAGATCTGGGGGCACACGTCCTCCCCATACCCTCCCGGGGTGTGTGCAGCAGTGGGAGCTGCCCTCTTCTCCTCATACTCCCTGGATGAGCTGTGGCTCTGTCCTGTGCCCACCTGCCCCAGCCCCAGCCCTACTCCCTTTCTCAGTGCAGGGGCCTTGATCTCGCCCCCCACATCCCTTCCCTTCCCCCTTTCACCACAATAGACTTACAAGCTGGACACTGCTCTTCAGGCTGCTGGGCTGTGTATCAAAAATCAGATTGATATTAGTCAATATGCCTCCTTAATAATTGGCTATCGGTATTGGTCCCAGATATCTATTGGTGCACCCCTAATCTGTAGTTCCTGTAAGTTCTTTTGGATGATGGGTACCTTTTTGATATCTTAGTATGGGAAGCCAGGGTATGCCCCCTTTGGTTTAGGTGGAGTTTTATTAATATGCGTGGAATGTTGATTGGGAATTGTCAGTTCTGAAACAGAGGATGTAGAGGTCAGGACAGATGAGTTTAAAAGAGTGCACCCACATCTGAATTTTACCTGTTTAAAGATGAAACAACATAATATTGAAAATCATTACTGTACTTAAATACAAGATGAGATCTTCCCTCTGCTCCCCCTTAGGATGGGAAAAAAAATCCCTCATTATATTTACATATAAAAAAACCTCATTTAAACACATTGTCTATCATTAAATTTATTGCCAAAAGCAGCATGGGCTTAGTAATGGAAACCACTGTGAAGCTGATTAATGCAGCCAGCAATGAGTGTAACTATAAAACACATGGCCCATATTGGGCAAACAGGCTGATGGGAACCTACCACAAATTTTTTTATTTGCAAAAATATGTAGTCTTATATTCATAAATAAATAAGTGTGTATGTGGCAGACTTACTGGAACAGCCCAGCATGCTGGGCTCGGAGAATCTGCAGCATAACTGGTGGAGCCCACCCACCAATTGAGGGAAAGGCAGGGAGGGACTTGCCTCACCCCTGCTCCAGGTGAAGCAGGAAAAAGCCCTGAAAGTGGTTCAAGACCCTGCTCTGCCAGGCCTGACAGAACCCCAGGGGCAGAGCCTCCAAGGTGAATAAAAGGAGCTACATATGGTGAATAGTAGTTCTCTGTCGCTTTGTCCACACTCTTCATTGTTTTATAGACCTCTATAAGATCCCCTCCTCAGCCTTCCCCCTTGCGCTGGAGATTCATAGGCACTAAGGCTGGAAGGGACCCTGAAAGATTGAGTCCAGTCCCCTGCCTGAGGGGCAGGAAGTTGGCAGGGATCATAGGATCCCAGGAAGATAAACATCCAAATGTGTCTTGAAGGTATTCAAAGTGGGTGCTTGAACCACCTCCAGCGGCAGTCTATTCCAGACCTTGAGGGCTTGGACAGTAAAGAAATTCTTCCTTATGTCCAGCCTGAAATGGTCATGGAAGAGTTTGCAACTGTTCTACCTTGTCATCCCTTTGGGTGCTCTGGTGAACAGATGTTCCCCCAGAGTCCTAGTCTTTTCAGTCTTGCCTGGTATGGCAGCTGCTTCATGCTTCTGTGTCCTGGTTGCCCTTCTGTTTTCTAAGTACATTCTTTTTTAAGGCTTAGAGACGAGAACTGCTTGCAGTGTTCAAGACAGGAGGGCAGGATGAATATTCTACATAAAATTTAGCAAAATGGCTGCCATATCTTGATCTCTGAGTG
>NW_017729032.1:125185733-125187214 GCF_001723915.1 Gavialis gangeticus | reverse complement strand
ACAGCTGCCTATGGGAGCTTGCTGTGCCCCCCCCCCAGCCTCTGGGGACACGTGGCATTTATGAGGGGGGTTATAGTTACTTATTCCCCAATCTGTCCACCCACACTCGTTCCCCAGCCTTTTTTTGATGTTTGTGGGATTCTTTCTTGTGAACAACTTGGTTCTGCCCTCTGCTTCACTTGGCTGTCTCCTGTAGCAGCAATATCAATGAAGCTTGGGGTAGTTCTGACTAGTTTTGTGATCATCCCAAGTTCTGGATAGCAGCAGTGTCATTTTTCATTGTTTTAAACAATGTAAAACCAATTTATAGAAAATTTCCCAGGGAGACTACATTGTAGGGGTGCACCAATAGAGATTTTCTGGGCCAAAACCAATGTCCGAGTTTTATTTATATATGTATGTATTTATTTTTTAACAAGCCATATTGGCTAATTACCGATCTGATATGCAGCCCTGCAGTGTGGAGAACAGGTCGGGCTGGTAAGTCTGTTGGGAAGGAAGGGGTGAAGGGAGAGGGAAGGGATATGTGGGGTGGGGCAGATCAAGGCCCCTGCAGTGAGGGAGGAAGTAGGGCTGTGGCAGGGGCAGGCGCTGCCCAGCCGGGATGAAGTGCGGGATGGAGCTGCTAATGGCTCATGTGAGTGGGATGCAGGGGGAGGTGGCTCCCACTGCTGTGCACACCCCCGGGGAGGCATGGGGGGGCGTGTGTCCCCAGATATGTGCACGGGGTGAGGGCTGGCTGCCACTGCAGGCTGGGACTGGGGCTGCGCCAAGCTTTTCCCAGCAGAGAGCTGGGCCGAGCTGCATTCCGGGTGGGTTGTGGCTCGGGGAGGGCTGCAGCCACCCCACAATTCACCGTAGCCCCTCCCAGTGCTGCTGCTGCCCACCCCAAGCACAGCCCGGCCCAACCTCCTGCCGGGGAGAACCCGGCACTGCCCTTGGCCCCAGCCCGCAGTGGCAGCCCACCCTCATGCCATGCACGGATCTGGGGGCACCCCCCATGCCCGCCTGGGGTACATACGGAGGGCAATCTGTTGGGCAGTAAGAGCCCTTGACTTCACATACCCTTTGAAGAAACAGTTGGAGATTTGGTATCTGGATTAGGGTGGTCCTTCCTCTGAGCAGAAGGCCAGAGAAAAGTAGAGCTAAGTAAAAAGAACCGTGAATCTCATGAGGGATATTATGAATGTTAGGTCCAAGACTAAGATAACGTTGTAACAGGATTTGCAGCTATCAGTGGGAATGGTGTCTCCTGATGGCCGCTTGATAATTCTGTTCCTTTATACTCTGGTATCCATGGGTTTCTTTCCTGTCCCTGTCTCCACCCCCTGCACCCCCCACTTTGTCCTCGCCTGCCACCCTTTTGATGATATTATACTCTGCGAAGTTGCTTCCAGAGCACCAGAGTGTGGTCCTGGGTGCTCTGCAGTGTCTCTTGGGGTCCTTGCCCTTTCCACTCTGTCTCTCAGAGCTCTCACAGT
>NW_017729032.1:125179940-125180733 GCF_001723915.1 Gavialis gangeticus | reverse complement strand
TCATCCCTTTGGGTGCTCTGGTGAACAGATGTTCCCCCAGAGTCCTAGTCTTTTCAGTCTTGCCTGGTATGGCAGCTGCTTCATGCTTCTGTGTCCTGGTTGCCCTTCTGTTTTCTAAGTACATTCTTTTTTAAGGCTTAGAGACGAGAACTGCTTGCAGTGTTCAAGACAGGAGGGCAGGATGAATATTCTACATAAAATTTAGCAAAATGGCTGCCATATCTTGATCTCTGAGTGAGAGCTTACTATTAGTTAAATGGCCACAACCTTGCAACATTCCCTGTGGGGATAAAGTAATGCTGTCATCAAGAAACATGGCTCTTGACAGTATGGTGACTCTTTGTGACAACAAAATGACCATTATGAAAATTTAGCTCTCAAACTTGTTTTATGTAGTTGTTGTTTCTAAGTGATTCGTCTCAACATTTGCACTTAAAAAAAAGTGCCTTAGTGTCATGCTTTGGGATAAACATCTGTGTTTATATTCTCCACCTTTTGGTATAGTTCTTATCAACATAACTTCCTCATTTACTTAGTGGTGTCATTGGTGACACGGGGGTGCATGCAGGTGCATGTGCACCCCCTTGGCTTGGCAGTGCCCCCCCCCCCCCCGTAAAAAGCGCCATCAGCGCTGCTGGCAGCACCTGTGGGCAGGTGCCGCTTGCTACCCCCCCTTGCCAACCCCGCTGGCAGCATCTGCAGGTGGTCTCCAATTGCAGATGGCTGTGCTGGTGCCCTGACACTGCTGCTGGTGGTGTCTGCGGGTGGTTACCAACCACTAGTCAGCGCTCCC
>NW_017729032.1:125172378-125174940 GCF_001723915.1 Gavialis gangeticus | reverse complement strand
AAGAGCCCTTGACTTCACATACCCTTTGAAGAAACAGTTGGAGATTTGGTATCTGGATTAGGGTGGTCCTTCCTCTGAGCAGAAGGCCAGAGAAAAGTAGAGCTAAGTAAAAAGAACCGTGAATCTCATGAGGGATATTATGAATGTTAGGTCCAAGACTAAGATAACGTTGTAACAGGATTTGCAGCTATCAGTGGGAATGGTGTCTCCTGATGGCCGCTTGATAATTCTGTTCCTTTATACTCTGGTATCCATGGGTTTCTTTCCTGTCCCTGTCTCCACCCCCTGCACCCCCCACTTTGTCCTCGCCTGCCACCCTTTTGATGATATTATACTCTGCGAAGTTGCTTCCAGAGCACCAGAGTGTGGTCCTGGGTGCTCTGCAGTGTCTCTTGGGGTCCTTGCCCTTTCCACTCTGTCTCTCAGAGCTCTCACAGTTTCATAGTTGTTAGGGGCTGGAAGGGACCTTGCAGATCATTGGGTCCAGCCCCCCTGCACTTGGGCAAGAAAGACTGCTGGGATAAGATGACCCCAGCAAGATGGGCATCTAGATGTTTTTTGAAGATCACCAGGGTCGATGACTACACCTCTGGGGGGTGCCTCTTCCAAACCCTCGGCACTCAGCTCATAAAGAAGTTTTTCCTTATGTCTAGCCTGAAGTAATCTTCAATCAGTTGTACCCATTATTTCTTGTCCTCCCCTAAGCCCTGATGTACGCCTCTCGTATACTTATAGGCTGCCACTACATCCTCTCTGAGTCTTCTCCTCTCCAGGCTGAACTATCCCAAGTCCCTCAGCCTCTCATCATACGTCTTGGTCACTCAGCCTGCCAATCCATCGATAAGCTAGGCTCCTCTGCGAGGTGTCTTCAGTAGCTTCCTTTCCTCCGCTTCAGCCACTGCCATGCCTCATGACCTAAACAGCAAACATAAAGCCAAACACAAATGCAATCAAGTGCTGCTGGGGGATGCCTTTCTCAAACCTCTCCTTTAGGCTTCTCAGATCTGTTGGCTTCTCTCAGCTTGGGTTCTCCTGGGCCTGCTCACAATTGCTGCTTCTCAGCTTCATGCACAGAGAGCTCCTTCAATTAGTGCAGTCAGGTGTAGTTTCCAATTCCCTGCACTCCTTTACAGAGCTCCTGCAACCAAGTCAGACTTCCCCCTTTGCCTCTGTTGCGAGGCTTATATAGCCCACAGCTTGCCTCTTTCTGCCTTTCAGGAGCTTGCCTTAAAGGCGAAGTCCTCAATTCCTTTCTCTTCCAGTAACAGGGCAGGATTCACTGTTACAAGTGTCTAGTTCCTTTTTATAGGCGTTTTGTAGTCTATTAAGGGGAAAAATGTTTTTGTTCTGGGAAGTTGCTAGGCTACCATAGCAAACACTGATAAATCTTTAGCAAAGAGAGGAATCCTCTAGTATTACAGTAGAAATATTGTGCCCCACCCTTAGGTTACTCATTCATATGGATTGTTCATGTTTTGGTTAAATGAAAGCGAGTTTATATAATCTTAGTCCAGCTGATTTTTGTCTAATACATTTGAATGCAGATTCCCTGAAGAATCACAGCAATGTTTTATTTCACACTGGATCTTGCACAGTAGACTTCTGGAACACAGCGTTCTCTGGTGATAGTAAATTGTACTCTTATTTACGAATGTTTTAAAAACCATCTACAGATAATGCTTTTGAAAATGAAACATTAGGTATAGGCAGTTGAGCATGTCTGCTTAATGGTGAATTTATACTTGTATACATACATGTGCTTTTAAGTAGTTAGCAACTTATGTGTTTGTAGCATCTACACAAGATTAGTTAACCAGCTAACATGAACATACTGTACTCACTTGCATATACACTTCAGGTACTTAAGCACAAACCACTTCATGGTCATTATTTTGAAACTAATGCCAGAAAGATTTTCAACAGTAGTAAGAAAGAAGAAAACGATTAATGATTCATTGGAAAAACTGGAACTCCCTGACTGATTATTAGACAACAGGAAGCTTAGTTGTATTCTTCCAAAGAACATATTGATACAGGATCTGGGATGTGGGTATACGAGAACTTCTGGAACAGTTGGGGTAGGAGTTTAGCGTTGCTTCTTTTCATTAAGATTGAACAAGACCGGCAACATACTTATCCTAAAATAAATTCGTGGCTTAGTAACATATTCACATTGGTGAAAACCCAGTGCTGCAGATGAAGGTTGTAATAATTTCTTCTCTGCTGCTCTATTTTCACAGTTAGTTACGGTAGAAATGTGGATAAAAACTGTCTTAGCTTCAGTTAGTGCTTCGTTCAAACTTTGAGGTTTAATGAACTTAGTAACCTCAAGTCAGGTAATGAACTAAAGGTAACATTCCTTCCTTTGACTACTGTCTCCAAAACACTAAGCAAAAGAGTTTATTATGGGAAAAGTGTATTCGAATACAAAGCTGTAAGAATTAGGGATGCATCAATAAAAATTTTCTTGGCCAATACTGATAGCTGATTATTAAATTAACCAGCTATATCAGCCAATACCGATCCATAGTTTCATAGATTTAGGGTCGGAAGGGACCTAGT
>NW_017729032.1:125172113-125172367 GCF_001723915.1 Gavialis gangeticus | reverse complement strand
GAGAGCAGCTCCCTGCAGGTAAGTCTGTGGAGGGGAAGGGGTGTGGGGGAGGGAAGGGGCATGGTGGGGGCAGAGATTGGGGCCCCCACAGTGAGGGGAGGAGAAGGGCAGGTGCTGCCCAGCTGGGGCAGCGAATGGAACCCTGAGGCCAAGAGTGGGATGGAGCTGCAGGTGCCTTGTCCAGGGGGCCGGTGGGGGGGGGCATGTGCCCCTGTGGATTTGTGTGCAGGGTGGAGGCAGGCTGCCTGCTGTGG
>NW_017729032.1:125170734-125171603 GCF_001723915.1 Gavialis gangeticus | reverse complement strand
GTGGGGGAGGGAAGGGGCATGGTGGGGGCAGAGATTGGGGCCCCCACAGTGAGGGGAGGAGAAGGGCAGGT
Source organism: Gavialis gangeticus (assembly GCF_001723915.1). Lineage (NCBI taxonomy): Eukaryota > Metazoa > Chordata > Crocodylia > Gavialidae > Gavialis > Gavialis gangeticus. The sequence continues at coordinate 125,171,532 of NW_017729032.1, read as the reverse complement.
GCTGCCCAGCTGGGGCAGCGAATGGAACCCTGAGGCCAAGAGTGGGATGGAGCTGCAGGTGCCTTGTCCAGGGGGCCGGTGGGGGGGGGCATGTGCCCCTGTGGATTTGTGTGCAGGGTGGAGGCAGGCTGCCTGCTGTGGTCTCAGGGCCTCATTCTGGTGTGGGGGGGCTGGGCTTGGAGTGGGCAGGAGTGGGGTGGGCTCAATTGTACAAGGCATGCAGTGGCAGCACTGGGAGCAGTGACTATGGGAGGGCTAAGGTGGGGCCAGGGACAGCGCCAGCCTTTTCCTTGTGTGGGTCTGTGTTGGGGCTGGGCTGGGCTCAGAGCGAGCGGGAGCAGGGGAGGTTCAGCTGCGTGTAGCACTGGGAGGGGTGGCTATGGTGAATTTTGGGGTAACTATAGCCCCCCAAATCCCCCCTGCTGAGGGCACTCTGTTCTGCCTTTTCCTCAGGAGCCCTGCACTGTGGGGCAGGCAGGGTGTGCACAGTCAGCACAGGGTTCCCAACGGAAAGGCAGCAGAGTGCTCCAAGCAGGGGCAGTACTAAGTGCGGCTTGGGGAGTGCAGTGGGGCTATAGTCAGCCTAAAATTCACCTTAACCATCCTGTAGCTACTGCTTCCAGTGCTGCCACTGCATGCCTCGCACAGCTGAGCCCACCCTACCCCTGCCCACTGCAAACCCAGCCCCAGCCCTCCCACCAGAATGAGGCCCTGAGCCCACAGCGGGCTGCCTGCCTCCATCCCGTGCACAAATCCACAGGGACACATGCCTCCCACACACCCCCAGGGAGCTGCCCC
>NW_017729032.1:125164845-125165734 GCF_001723915.1 Gavialis gangeticus | reverse complement strand
CCCACTGGCCCCCTGGACAAGCCACCTGCAGCTGCATCCCACTCCAGGCGTCAGGGTTCCATTCACTGCCCTAGCTGGGCAGCACTTGCCCCTCTTCTCCCTTCACCATGGGGGCCTAAATCTGTCCCCACCAGAGTGGGCAGCCTGCCTCTGCCCCATGCAAAAATCCAGTGGGGCATATGCCCCCCATACCTCTCCTGGGTGGTGCATGTAGGAGTGGGGTGCTGCCCCTTATCCACCTCCCCGCACTCTCTGGATGACCCACCCGCTGTTCTGTCCTGTTTCCGGCCCTGGGGTCCTATTCACTACCCTGGCTGGGCAACACCTGCCCCTGCCCCCTCCCCTACCCAATTCCCTCACTCACCATGGCGGGGTGGGCTTGACCTGCACCCCTTCTATCGCTCTTTCTCTCCCCCCACACCTTTTACTTACCTTCAGGGTGCTGCTTTCCAAGCAGCCAGGCTGCATTCCTGGCCATGTGCATGCATGTGGCTGCGTGCGCGCATGCATGTGGCATTTATCGGTGACATTGGTGACACTGGCCAAAAAAAAGCTGATAGCTGATAATGTTAATTTGCCTTTTATTGGTGCTGATTTGATATGCAACTGATATATTGGTGCATCTCTAGTAAGGATAGTACACTTACTGTCTGCTTGGAATTGTTCTGAAACAGTACTTACCTGGAGGCCGAGAAGGCACACCCTGTGACCTTGCACTAATAGTACATTCATGTGTTTAATGTACCCTTTCATACTTAGGAGGAAGAGTAGTGTTTGTGTATAAGGCAAGAGACTAGGAACCATGAATTCTGTGCCTACCTCTGCTGCAGGCTGCTTGTGAGGCTTGGGACAAGCCTTTCAGGGTCTGATTTTTCCAACCCCCCCCCCC
>NW_017729032.1:125149816-125164476 GCF_001723915.1 Gavialis gangeticus | reverse complement strand
CAGCCTCATTGGACTTGGGGCACCTCTCATTGGAAGCATCTCTCCATAATTTTGTGAACTGAGTGGCACCCAATTTCAAAAACCTATTTATATATAGGGTTCTGGCTAAATCAGGGTTGAGAATGAAGGGTTTTTTGGGCCCAGATCTCAGGGCACAGAGCCACTTTTGTGGGCATTTCCTGGCATCCCCACACCTCACTGCTGGTTGGTGGAGAGGCCCTGCCCCTTGCTGCTGATTGTTGGAGGGCTGCCTTTTGTGTGGTCCTGTACCTTGCTGCTGATTGGCAGAGAAGGCTGCCATTCATGTGGCCATACCCCTGATTGGCTTCAAGGCTCTGGTGGGGAAGAAGAGACAAGGGGGCGGCTGCTCTTCATGATGCCACTCCATCGGCCGGTGCCTTCCCTCCCCCTGCTCCTCCTGGCAAGCTGTGAGGACTGCTGGCTCCCATTGAGGAGCCAGAATTTTCTTTTTTAGTATGGTTTTTAAATGGGGGAGAGGGGGGTTGCTTTTATAGGAAATCACAACAAATGCCATTTTTTGTGGCATCTGTGGAAACTGCTGTTTTACAGTTTCTGTGAAAAATTGCAAAAGTGCAATTTTAAGTCACTCCCTAGTTACAGCGGTGGTAACCTCCTTGCAGAGGGGCCAGGCAGTGGTGATGGGGTATCAGCCAGACAAGACCAAGCTTATCTGCTTATCTTCTCACATTTTGTGGTACTAAAGAGTGTTTCATAGTTGGTAGGGTCGGAAGGGACCTGAGCAGATCATCAAGTCTGACCCCCTGCCATGGCAGGAAAAAGTATTGGGGTCAAATGACCCCAGCAAGGTGTTCATCTAGCCTCCTCTTAACGACCCCCAGGGTAGAAGCCAGCACCACTTCGCTTGGAAGTTGGTTCCAGACCCTAGCTGTCCTGACAGTGAAGTAGCGTCTAGTTTGAATCTACCCTCTGCCAGCTTGTGACCGTTATTTCTAGTCACTCCTGGTAGTGCTCAGGGGAACAGGGACAACCCCAGTGCCTGCTGGTCCGCTCTGGCTAGTTTGTAACAGGCCACTAGATCCCTCGTCAGCCTTCTCTTGTGGAAGCTGAACAGGTTCAGGTCCCGTAGCCTCTCCTTGTAGGGCCTGCCCTGCTGCCCCCTGATCATGCAAGTGGCCCTCCTCTGGACCCTCTCCATGTTGTCCACATCCCTTTTGAAGTACAGCGCCCAGAACTGGGTGGAGTACTCCAGCTGCAGCCAGACCAGTGTCACATAGAGGGGGAGGATCACCTCCTTGGACCTGCTTGAGATGCATCTGTGCATGCATGACAAGGTGCGGTTAGCCCTCCTGACTGCGTCCTCGTATTGGTGGCCCATGTTCATCTTGGAATCAATAGCGACTCCAAGATCCTTTTCTGTCTCTGCACTGACAAGAAGGGAGTTCCCCAGCCTGTAGCTGTGCTGCTGGTTCTTCCTCCCCAAGTGCATCACCTTGCACTTGTCAGTGTTGAAACCCAACCAGTTCTCATCTGCCCACCCCTGTAACCTGCCTAGGTCCGATTGCAGCCTATTCCTCCCTTCTAGCGTGCCCACATCCCCACACATCTTAGTGTCGTCAGCGAATGTGAACAGGGTGCTTTTTACCCCCTTGTCCAAGTTGCTGATGAAGATGTTGAACAGTGCGGGCTCGAGGACTGAGCCCTGCAGAACCCCACTGCCCACATCCCTCCAGGTCGAAAATGACCCATCCACCACCACTCTCTGGGTGTGGCCCTCCAGCCAGTTGGCGACCCATTTGACTGTGTAGGTGTCAACACCACAGTCCCCCAGTTTTTTAATGAGAATGGGGTGAGAGGCAGTGTCGAAGGCCTTCCTAAAGTCAAGAAAGACTACGTCCACTGCTACCCTGCATCTAAGGATTTGGTGACCTGGTCATAGAAAGCCACCAGGTTGTGTTGTGGTACCCTGGTTGAGGATCACTGCCTTGGGTGCTAAGTACTTATAACTGATATTTAAAGTAGAGGAGTGATCAGTATCTGGAAATTCTTCAGACCTTTATGACTTAGTTTTATCCTTTGTAACAGGGAGATGATGCTTATCTCGGGTGTTGTGAGGCTTATACTTTGTTAAGGTGCTTTGGGTTTCTTGCAATAGACTAAGCATATAGTATCTGAAGTGCATGGACTTCTTTGCAGTATTCGAAGAACAGAAACCTATATAGAACATACTGTAACAATGAGGCTTGACTAGCCTGGGTAGATATGGGTTAGCCACTGTTCTTGTAGCTTCCTAATCAGAAGAATACAACTTCACTTGAAGCTAGCTGCACCGATTTTTGAGGTGGGGGCAGGAAATCTAGTTATTGATAAATAAATTTCAGTTGTCACATGTATAGAAGCTCCTGTGCACTGGTAGAACTCCTTGTTTTTACCCAGCGTCTCTTATTTAAAACAAACTCTTGCTTTTTGAGTGTTTAGGCCTAATTTTTTTTTTTCTCTATCTTTCACCAAAAATTTCTATTGCAGACTCTGAGTAATATGTGAATATGGTGTTTAGCTGTAGGTTTGTAAATGTATAGTTTAACGATCATGTTTCTATTTTCTGGAGACTTTCAACACCACCTCAGTTTAAGCATACAGCCTTACATTGATATCCAAAGAATAGCAGAAAGTGATATAAAGCCTATTGAAGAAATGCTCGTATCTTTTTCAGGAGCGTTTTGTGGAATATACTGCAATGTCTAACTGTAAAACAAAGTAATTAAATGTCAAACCTTGTCAAAAAAGTTTACTTCATTAGGCTAGTTTTAGGAGCTGCAACTGGAGCGTGACTTGGTTGCTCTTGTTGTATGATGTTTAAACCAGAGGTACTAAACTTCACTGGACTTGAGGCACCCTCCATAACTTCTGTGAATTTAGTGACATCAAATTAAAAAAAAACTACAGTGCTTACCTCCTTGCAAGGGGCCTGGCAGTGGGAATCAGGGATTGTCTAGGCAGGGACAAACCCGAGTTTGCTGTTCTCTGCTTAATTTAGCTGTTTATCTCTCAATCTCTTGCTATCTCCTTCCACCTCAAGGCACACTTAGATATGGAGGCACCCCTGGTCTAAACATAAGATGCTGTGCCTTTTTTTCTCTCTTTTAGTATAGGCCCTAGTGTAGTCCTCTTCCTCTCTCCTGTGCATATGTTACAGATTTAAGAGTGTTATTAAGAAACTGTTACATCTTAAATTTTTATGTTGTAACATAGGATTAGAAGATGAATAGGACCCTTCTCATAGTAATCACACAGGCTGTAAACAGGTGCCTCAGTTGAGGCTGTCCAGACTGTCCTGGGTTTTGACCTGCATCAAAACAGGAGCAGCACAGCTATTTACACACATAGCCCTTCCAAGCTACATGGCTGCTCCTCTACCAGTAGGTGGCCAGCAAGAGTATGCAGCTTGACAGCGTCTATTACAAGGGTGGGCAAAATGCGGCCCGTGGGCCGGATGTGGCTCACCAGACCATTGTATCTGGCCTTTGGGGCCCCTAAAAAATTTAGAAAATTAATATGCATCTACCCCTGGCTGCCTGTCATGTGGCCCTTGATGGCTTGCCAAACTCAGTAAGCAGCCCTCTCCTAAAATAATTGCCTGCTCATAGATTCATAAATTGTGAGGCTGGAAGGGACCTTGGAAGATGGAATCCAGCCCCCCCTGCACCAGGCAGGAAAGACAACTGGGGTCAGGTGACCCCAGCAAGGTGACTGTCCAGTCTCCTCTTGAATATTTCCAGGGTAGGCGATTTGCACCACTTCTGGAGGGAGCTTATTCCACAGTCTGGACAGTGAAGAAGTCTTTCCAAATGTTCAGCCTGAAATGGTCCTCTAAGAGTTTGTGACCATTACTTTTTGTTTTTCCCCAAGGGTGCCTTGGTGAACAGTTGTTCATCGAACCCTTGAAGTACACCTGTGATGTAGTGGTATATCTGTTTCTGGAATGATTTGCAACTAATTTGAATGACCTGTAGTTAACTTAAAAGTACACAGTGATGTCCCAGGACAAAATGTTAGCACATTTTATCTTGCATAATTCACAGGTATTTAAAGTGGAACAAGGAACTTGTACCTTTACAGGATCCTGGAATAAAAAGCTTTCCCCAGCCCCTCCAAAAGAGATGCAGTGCCTGTTTGCAGCCATAGGACAGTAGTTTATAGGATGTTAAATTAGTCTCAGTTATTTAATCAATCATGCAGTCTAGTTCAGCTTGGGGTAAAGGCATTAAAAACTTTCATGCAACCTTGGTTGTAAGATGGCAACCTCCTGTACATGAGAATTGCATAGTTCTAGGATTGTTATGCATTGACTTCGTCATGTGGTCTACATTTGTCTGGTTTGAAAAATTGTCAATAGCATGAACAGTCTCTAGTAAAATCCATGGTGTAGATGGCAATGTTTCTTTCAATCTGTTTCCTCACTCTTACTTCTGATATATGGTCTAATTTGTTTCTTTTCATATTGGCGATGGCTGGTGGTGCACTCTGTGTACATGTCCTATAACCATCTGATGGAGTCTAATGCCATAAGATGCTTCATCAGTTGCTAAATAACCTTTCTATTCCAAACCCTCAGGATGGTTTTGTTGCTCAGGTCCCATACTTCTAGTACCCTGATGATCGCTACCTGTACTGTTACATGATATCCCTTTTTTCTTGAGGCAGTCTAAGCCAGGAAGAAGAGAAACTCTCTTGAGGTAGATGCAGATGTTACTTCAACCTTTTTAAGTGTAATAGAAACCTTTTCACCGCTGAAAGTTTTGCAGGTATAACGACTGCTGTAATGAATTAATAGGTATCTTTGGGTATGTATGCTGTTTCTGTGGCACTCTTATGGAGGGATGTTGTTGAGTTCACCCTCCTGCCTGTATGTGTCAAACCCAGAAGTAAATTATAGAAGTATTCCCTTATGGCCATTCTTAAGACCCCTGCCTTTAGCATGTTTGAGATTTAGCATGATTTGAGAGATCCTGGGCAGCCCAAAGTGGGTTTGCCCTGCTGCATTTCTAGATTAGGCAGGGGTACTTGGGGAATATCCCTTCCTAAGAATGCCCTGGAAGTGGTGTAAGTGTACCTCCTATGTGTGTAGCAATTGGCATATTCCCTTCTGTTCTTTGAATACAGTAAAAGCTGTAATGAAAACTATAACCTTCACTTTTTTTGCACTCCAGTTCCCATCTAGGTATGGGACATCTAGCAGGGAGCCTAATAGTAGAAATGACATCAGGAATCTTGAGCTTTGATTAAACTCCATTTAGATAGACCTTACTCTCCCTACTGTTCTGGAGGGAACCATTTTTTTTTTTTTTCATCTTGTTTGGACCAGGAAGGGATGATAAGGATTTGCTGGCAATTTTGAAGCTGCTTGAAGAGGGGATGGTCCCTTGATGGTCTCAGACTTTGACTTTATAGCGGTCTTCAGGTGTCTGGCAAAGAAGACGACTCCCCAAGAGGCGGATGGTACAGGAGTTTCCTGAACTAAATGAAAGAGTGATGAGCAACTAGATAAATAAGTTTCATAAGCAAGTGTCTGTCATTTTTTACTAAATCTAAAACTCTTACATTTCTTTAAAGTGTGTGTTCTAGAAAACCCTATGCAAAGTCAGCATATCCTTTGTTTTAACAGTGGTATAGTGCCTAAAGAATTAATTTCTAACCTGTGGTACAGATGAGGGTGGAGCTCTGGGGAGGATTTAGCCTATTAGTAAAACTAGAGGATCAGCATTGGTCTTGGAGCTTTGGATAGCTTCTGCTACAGGAGCCCATTTTACAAGAAAGAGTACTAGATCAATGACTTTCACTTCTGGAATGTGCCAGAGATGTTGGCTTTGGACATGATATTTGCACAGCTTAAACCCAGTAGTCTTGAAACTATCCATGATCCATAGGTTTGGATGTAGTGCAGTAGCTGGGTGTCTGACCATATGGGGAAAACTGAATGAGGGCTGTAGCAACTGCAGCTGTACTAGGGCTTTTTCATTATGAAATTTATGAAATCACACCTAATCAACACTGACAAGTTTGGAAAAGATTGAATGTATGTCTGGCTTGAAACTTCTGCCTGCTTGTGCTCCATATATATTTCTTCCCAAGTGCCTTTTATCCCTAGTCATCTAACTTGTTCCCTCCCACACATTTCTCAGCTTGTTGGGCTTCGTCTTTGTATTATAAGCTTGCTTTGTCTCCCCTCTCTTTAAAGCTTGCCCCAAATCCAGCTTTCTTTTCCTGTTGTTTTCTAAACTTCCTGAATTAACTGTTTGGATTACTTTTATTCCTGGCTATACCCAGTCATTCCAAAAGTCAGCTCTCTCTTCCCAGTATATATCAGCATGGATAACAGTGAAGTATTTGGTTTGTGCACCTCTTCTACTGTACCTCAAGCCTTCTTTCACAGAGCTCAAGTAATAGTTTCTTAAATCTGGGAAGTGATGACAGAGTAATCTAGTGACCACCTTTAAAAGTTATGTTTTGGATTTAACTGCATGGGTACATACCAACTGAGGGTAGTCCTGAAAAAACCTTTGGGCTGCACATCAAATTTCTCATCCAGTCATTTAGAGGGGGCATGATTTCCCAGTGATGTTATGAGTGTGTATCCTGTCAAATACTTGAAGAAAGAATGGTTGTTTATAGTAACTGGTCCTATGAAATATTGATATTGTGGCTTTTGCAACCTGCCCTCCATCCCAGAATTTTGCAGTCTTCAGCTAATGCAGAGTCAAATGCTAAGGGTTGCAGCTACCTGCTACTTACGTAATCTTTTTGGGAGCATGAGGAGGTGCAATACAGCATTGGTTATCTGAACGTCAGGTTTGTTTTACAGACTTGCACGTGTTGGTATAGTGTAACAAACTACTTAATATCTATCTTGGTATGGTTTTATATGATGTGTCATGTTAGTATGTATAATTCCTCACAAGATATGGTGGTTTTATTGCTCTTTGGGGTTGGCAGTTGCCCAGGCCCTGAGCTTGTGACCTGGTTCCCTGCCAGGCCATAGGGCTCTACCCATCCTCTTTTCCACTCCAGAGCTTAAACTGCCTACACTTACCCTTGCTGCAGCTACCTAGCCCCCCCCCGTAGCAACGGTAAGCACAGGTAAAGAGCATGAGCAGCAGCAAGGGCTGTGGAGGGAGGTGCAGTGTGTACTGCACTGGGCCAGGTCGGAGCTTTCCAGGCTGGATCCAGAATGTGCATCGTAGGTTGCTGGCCCCTCACTTCTCTGAATGAATTCAGCTTTATGGATGACTTTTTGGTGGATGCTTTCCAGTGGAATTTAGATAACTAAGGACATGCTGTAGAGGATTCATGTATGACGATGATAGGCATTGTTCATCAATAATCCTATCATATGTTCATGAGACATGAATATCTACAGTGGATCCACACTATCATCTTATACTGCAGTTACTGTAGCACAAATAACTGTTCTATAAATAAAGGTATTTATAATGAAGAAAATGAAATTTTCTTGCGTCTTGAAGAAAAGACAATTTGCATGCAAGTGTATTGACAATGTTGGGAAATGGTATATGATGTCATTACCTTAATTGCTAACTTTTGGACTCCTGAAGTACAGTACACTCTCACCTTACCACTATTTACTTTCTCCTAAAGAGGAAATCTTAAAAGGAAACCTCTGACAATATAGTGGTGCATATGGAGGGCTTTGTTACCAGTGCTAAATATTTAATGCTAGAACATAGTTTTGTAGCATAGTTGGGGCTTTTTTGCATTGTTCAAGATTAAGTTTGTTGTCATTAGGAGGCTGGAACACAGTGAAAGGCTTTAGCATAGGTATGACCATACCTACACTACAAAACAAAAGCACGTCTTAATGTCAGGGGGAGCTGTGCTTTATAATGGTTTTCCTTTAACATTGTACTCATAAATGATTTAGGAGAAAAAGTAAGAAGCATTCTCAAATCATTGCCTGTCAGTTTCACAAATTATTCTAACATTTCATTCTTCTCCACCCATGCATTTAGAATTCAGAGTAGTCTTATGTTCTCAATGCTAACACTGAGTAGATTTGCATTGGGAAGTTTGACAAATATCTACATCAGGGCTGTTGAGTTGATGGCCTATGAGCTGCATCTTGCCCTGAGGGATTAAATTGTAGCCTGCAGGCTCCTGTTTTGAGTGCTGCTTCCTCTGTCTCTCTCTAACTGCTGCCACTGGAGTCTCTGGGCTCCCCCTCCCTCCTCCTGTTTTTTCTGCTTGCCCTTACCCCTGGGGTGGCATGGCTTGGAACTGAGGAAGAACTCAAGAGCCACCCAAGGGAGTAGTGGTACTAGCATGGCTCAGTGGGGAGTGCCACACAATGTGGTGTAACGCCACGCAGCAGTGGAGGGGGGGGGCATGTGACATGGTGTGAGGGCACTGGCTTGGTGGGGGGTGGCAAGGGTGTACACGTGGTATGACTCAGTGCAGTGGGGAGGGTGTGCATGGTGTGGCATACAGTCCATACAGTGTTTGGCCTGGGGGGCCCACATCTTGTGTAGTGTATTTAATTAAATAGTAACCTTGCGTCATAAGGCCTGGGGTCCCTTTCAAAATTTCTGCTGAGATGAATGGAATTAAAAGTTCATTATTTGCAAAGGAAAAGAAAACTGGCTTATATTTAGTGGTTATATTGACTGTAGGGTTTATATTTGTCTCCTGTATTTTTAAGGATAGGCCTTAAATTGAGTGTTGGGATGGCCAAATTTGTTCTGCCTGTCTTGTAAGAATTTTCTCATTCTCGGGTCCACACTCCAGGAAACTTTAAAACAGTGGTGGCATGTGTAACTAGATACTTTTCTGAAGTTGTCAAAGTTAAAGCTAGTTTTTAATCCTGGGGGAAGTAGAAGTGGAACATGGGTAACTAGGCTTCAAATGAGGGAGGTACACATTCACTCCTAGGATGTTGACTGAAAACAGGTAGAGAAAATCTGTGGAGCTGCTTTATGATTTGATTACTGATGTAAGGAGAGTTGGTAAGGTGGTTTGGAGCTTGTGTGCGACTGAATGTTCCCAACTGCATCTATAACAATCTTACATTTTAACTTGGAACTTCCTAAGTGGGAGTTTTACCATTCTTGCTTTATAATCACTTTTCCATAGCCTGCTCCTCAGAATACTATGTCTTCTAAATTTAATATCCTCTCGCTCTTTAAAAAAAAAAAACCCACAACAGAACAACCCAAAACAGAACAGAACAAAACAAAACAACCCCCCACAAACCTTCAGCCTGGACTGCACAAAGCCATCTGATGCTATTTTTTGCTTGCCCATCATTAAGCCCACCACGTGTGCTATGTTTCTGCTGTAACCTGAACAATGCTGTGCTGAAATAAGATATGCTGGTATACTTGCACTTTTCCCCTTTGATTTAGATGTGGGGGTTAGAAAGGCTTGCATCCCCAGGGGGAACTGGCTCTCCCAGATTGTCTCATCATAACTGTAGCTTTGTCAGGATTCTCCAAATGATTCCTTCAGTATTCATTGTACGTGGTGAATGTACCTGGAGTGCTTGTAGAAAACTTATTATCTGTTTATTGACATCTCCAAAAATGCAGTTCTGGGGTTGCATCTTTCTTTATTTCTCCTTTTTTGCTGACCTTGACATTCTGGAAGGGCATGAGGTATCACTGGAGAATATTAATTGTTCTTGATGAAACTTTTTTTTATATTGCATAACTACATATACAAGCTAAATGTCATGAAAATTAATTCTAGAGTGTTTTTGGCAAAACTGCTGACTTAACTGTGTGTTGGTATCTAAGTTCATATTGTAGTGTCTGTAGGCCACACTCAATCAGTCTCCTTTTGTGTTAGTTACTATATAACCTATGATGACAGCTCTACTCCCAAAGAGCTTAATCTAAATTTTGAGATGACACAAGAAATGGAAGGGGACAAGGTAACTGTAAAACCTACACAAAGTACTTGGTATGAAACTTTGTAGTGCCTGTTTATTGTAAGTTTTTAAAAATCAGCTGTATTTGACTCATCCACAACTAGTTTATACCCTTATAGCAGTGGCTTTGGGATTATTCAGCTATTGTCAATGGGCTTAAACTATGGATAAGTACAGTTCTATTTTTGGCATAATTTTAGATCACAAGCTTATTAAATAGATGTGGAATTTTAAAAGTCTTTTTTTAAACTTTTAACTATCCAGCATGTGGATTAAACCATTTTTCATATTCATGTAAATCTTAAAATGACTAAAGATATCTTGTAAACAGCTTAAACAGTTGCACGTTTGGCGTGCTTAAATAGCGACTAGTTTTTGTTTGTTTTTATTAAGTGCCAGTTAAAATGTGGTGTGTAGATGTGTGTTGTTTAAAATGGCACTGTTTAAAAAGTTGAATTTGGATACTAGGAAGTGAACTAACTTTAATGCTGTGGTATATTATGGAGCATAAAACATTGTATTGTGTACCTACTAAATGGAGGCTGAAATCTCCTAGGGTGAGGGGTGTTCCTGAGATGCTATGATTAAAAAATAATACTGCTGGCAGAAGCATAGTATATACTTCATCATTGACAATGAAGGAAGATTCTAGTATTACTTAACATGTTTTAAGAACATTGAATAAAGGTCTCTCTTAAATGTGCGGACGCCTTGCCCCTTGAAGGAAGGCCAGTGGAGATAGGGAGCCTTTCTTTTGCTTAGCTTTAGTTTGAAATGATATGCACTGCTTTGTACCAGGCCAGCTGTCTCTAGTTTGGTTCTTTCCTACATCTACTTACAGCTCTGGCATCTCTACCCTCCTACTTGGAGATTTCCAAAGAATAAAATTTAACGTTTTTTTTTTTCCTCCAGGATTTGTGCTAACATGATACTGCAGGTATCACTAATAGACATGACTGACCAATTTTGGAAAAGCTGAATAGTAATAGCAGAGATTCTGGGTCTGAAAGGCCTAAAAAGAGACTACATTACATCTGTTTTTGATGGGCTGTGGGTGAATGAATTTTCTCGTTTTGTGAGTTAGAAGTCTAATTTCTCATTAGTAGTAAGGTCCATCTGTCCATGCCAGAGATAAAGACAAAGCTGGTCAATCAGTGGTAGGAAGGTTTACTCCGTGTTTGTGGGGGGGAAAAAATCTCATCAGTTTTCAGTTCGCATTTTCTGTTGCAGACCAGCTCCACCCTGCGACAGAACTAACCTTTAACAAATAAAATCAAGCTTGATCTTTGTCTTTTGGGGTCTTTTCTTTATTGGTCCATTTATTAGGATTTTTTCAAATCTCTTGTTTGTTTATGTAGATTGCAGTATTGATAGAACAATAGGAATGGTAAAGCCAGGAAGTCTGTTGTACTTCCTTGTTGGTTGTCTGTTCCCAGTCTAGAAGCCTTGAAATGTTTGAATTGAGCTAGGGTTTTCCAGAGTAGAAGAGGCAGCAGCAGCACTTAGTTGCAAAATCTCTTTAGGCCAGGCTTGGGTGCTGTTACAGGAACATGTATTTGAAGCCAGAGAACTTTCCAACTCAGCTGCTTGAACTCAGGCTCAGAGCCTGAACTACTTATTATGGAGCAGGGCCTGGCTCCTTCATCCTGGTGTTGACAGCAGCAGGATGCACAAAGGGAGCAGAGCAAGGAAAATCTGTTAAAGAGCCCTTAGACTCAATTTTTACTTCTGCTTAACGGTGCTTCTGGCTAGACTTGCAGGCCAGATCCAGACGTGCAGGCATGTGCGATCTGTGGCATCGCAAACCTCATTAATCTGTGTATGGTGCTGCTAATTTGCATAACTGGAGCAAAATTTCTGGGATTTCCCAGTAGCAAAAACAAACAAACAAAAACAAAAAACCCTGAAAAAAGTGGCACAAATTATGCCAAAGTGGCATGCACTGAGACAAACGCAGAGAAGGCTGCCTGCTCCCTCATCTCTGTGCTGTGGAGGCCCTGTGCTGAAGCACCCTGGAGAAAGAGATTATTTGGCTGGGGTGATGTGACCCTGGCACCTGTTCCCGCCCAGGACAGGGGGTCGGACCTGATGATCTGTTTAGGTCCCTTCTGACCCCAAGCACTACGATACAATGATATAGAGATATCTATAGAGATCTAGATCTACAGATGTACAATTCCTAACTGCTTTTTTATTTTTATGCGATGCCACCTGTACCTGATACCCTTAGTACTCAGCTGTACTAATATAGTAATATGTCAACAGGTACAAGTCTGGGACTGGAAATCAGAGCCACAAGGCTAAGCTGCTTTTAACTATTTTTGGCTCTTATTGTGGAGGTGTAGGGAAGTTCCTTAGTATAAAGCTGTGGTTAAAGTGATTAATATGCTTGCTGGAAAAGCAAAAGGGACTTGATTCCCCACCTGCCTATATGAATGTGGAGCTAGTGCAGTTAGGTCCTTCTCTGAAGAGTAAAAGTGAAACAGATTCAGATGATAGCATTGTGACAAATGTGCGATTTTTAGTTAGATTCTAGGCATTGTAAGAAAAAGCAAATAACTTCTAGGTAGCCCAGCCCAGAACTTTTAGTCTTTCTCAATTTGTAGCTTTTTGGCCTCTACTGATCTTGGACAAACAAGTTTTAGAAAGGGATAAAAAGGGATGCTCTCAGGATCTTTTGCCATATGCAGGATATAAGTTGTCCTATTTCCCAAAACCACGTCATGTTCTTTTATATTTACATTTGCAACAGACTGGTTCTTATATATCGACTCCCCAGGTTAGAGTGGACCCTGCAAAAATACTATGGCAGACACAGGTGTCTTGCCTTTGGTCAGGTTCAGAAACTACACTTTTTTTACCAGTATAAATGATCGTAAACCGGTGTGTACCCATAACAGAAGAGAAGTTCAGCACACAGTCTGGTTTAAAATGGTTGAATCTGGTCTAAGATTTGCCCCCCCCAGCACAGAACTGGGACTAGTGACCCGGATCAAAAATAACAAGAAGTCCTTTTTTAAATAAGGAGTAAAAAGAAGGCACCGGGTAATGTGGGGCCCCTGCAGGACATCCTTGGCAATCTGGTGTCACACCAGATGATAAAGCTGACCTCTTTAACAAATTCTTTGCCTCCATTTTTCTGAGCAGGGACCGGGACATCCCCCCCCCACCGGGATCCCGGACAGACTCAGGAGAGGCACAGCCAGGCCCAGGATCAGAGAGGACCTATTCGGGGAACTTCTAGTGGGACTGGACATGTTCAAATCAGGAGGTCCAGATGATCTCCACCCCAGGGTGCTGAGGGAATTGGCACAGGTCATTGTGGGACACCAGCACAGCTTTACGAGCACTTGTGGTGCTCTGGCAAGGTGCCAGAGGACTGGAAAAGGGCCAATGTGGTCCCCATTTTCTGAAAAGGGAGAAAGGAGGACCCAGGAAACTATAGGCCTGTCAGTCTTACCTTGGTCCTGGGGAAGCTCTTTGAGAAAATTATCCAGGAGCACATCTACATCTGCGAGGGACCAGCAGGGGAGATTATATTTAGGGGCAACCAACATGGGTTAATTCGAGGTAGGTCCTGTCAGACCAACCTGGTTGCCTTCTACAACCAGGTCGCAAAATCCTTGGATGCAGATGTTGTGGTGGATGTAGTCTTTCTGGACTTTAGGAAGGCCTTCGACATTGTCTCTCACCCCATTCTCATTAAAAAAATTAGGCGACTGTGGTGTCAATGCCTACGCAGTCAGATGGGTCGCAAATTGGCTGGAGGGCCATACCCAGGGTGTGGTGGTGGATGGGTCATTTTTGACTTGGAGGGATGTAGGTAGTGGGGTTCCCTAGGGCTCGGTCCTCCGGCCTGCACTGTTCAACACCTTGCTGTACATGATTATAGAGGGCTACCATAGTACCTAGTAGGTAAAATGACTGCTTCCAGGTTTGTGGTTTCAGCAGTGGTGATGCACTGTATCTTGTAATCTTCCTAGGTCGCATACAAGCTATGTGTAATGGGCTGTCATGTGACCAGTCGAACGTTGGCCTCCCCTCCTGTCTAGGGGCAGTCTGCCCTGTCTTGCCTGCCACAACTTGATGACTAAATAACTAGTGTAAAATGCGGGAGACTGCCCATTTTGTACCCTGATGCCAAGGGTGTTATACACAGCTCTGATCTTCCCTATACTGTCTTGTGCATTGCAGATGGTATCATAAGTTGGTAACAGCTCTGGCCCGTGGGTGGGCTAAACTGTGCCCCTTTGCTGGGCCTCTAGCATTCTTCCCTAACACTCTGCCCTTCGCAGGGCCCCAAACACACTGCCTGTTTCTGGGCCTTATTCATATTGCCCCACACTGGGCCACTGTCAACCCACTATACTCTGCACAGCCCCTTCGGATCCCCCTTGGGCCCTACTGTACATGGCCCTTCAGGCTTTCCTACTCACACTCTGGCTGGTCCACACACAGCCCTTCAGTCCATCCTCCCAGACCCTACTTTTATGTGGCCACCGGCCAGTCTGCGTCACTAGGGTAGACTCAGCCATCAGCCCCTCTCTGGGCCACTTTCTTAGGTTCAGACTCTAGCGGGGGTTGGCCTGTGAGCAGCTCTTCAGGTCGCCCTTGCAATTCTAGTCTACACCTCTCATGTACAGTCCTTCAGGCCGCCACTGTGCACTGTACTCTGTGCAGGCCTCCACACATACTTCTGCGCTTTCGCTGAAAGTTTTTTTTTTTTTTTTTTTTTTTTTTT
>NW_017729032.1:125148516-125149552 GCF_001723915.1 Gavialis gangeticus | reverse complement strand
AAGTTCAGTTATTTTCTTTGATTTTTTTTTGCTTAGATTAGGTTATGAGGTTTTACTGGCAGAATTCAAATTCTGCTGACAGAACTTGGTGTATGTCTACACTCAAAGCCTGTTTGAGTGTAGACAAAGCCTGCTCCTTTGCAGTGGTAAAACCCTCATTTTTATTAGCAGAAGGTTCCATTACAGAAGGTGCCATTACAGCAGCTGGCAGAAGGTTCACGTACACCAGTGGTTCTCAAGCGTGTTCAAGCTTGTTAGACTTGAGGTGCCCCTCAGAAAATGCCTTCTCTTGGTTTTCACTCATTTCTTGCCTACAGAAAAATAATGCAGCAATTTTCCTGTTTCAAAAAACTTGGACCACAGTAGTGCAGAATGTTTGTGACACTGTTTGAAGTCTCTTGGTGTATCTTGTGCATCATGTGGAGAGGTTTGCTAAAAATGAGCAGCACCCTACAACACCCTTAAAAGATCTTGTGGCATGCCAGGGTGCCAGAGCACCCTGGATGAGAACCACTGATGTACATAGACATTCTCCTGTGCTGCCTTCTGGCTTTAGCAGTCTGCTCACAAGCTAGCTATTTAGTGCTATGATGGTACAGCTGCTTTGCTGGAGTCAAATGAAGTTTCCAGAAGCATGCGGATCTGCTTTCGGCTGGATGGTAGTACTGATTGTCTGTCCCTGTAACATATATAGACAAAGCCTCCTTCCCAATGACCTAATGTTTGTAAGATGAGGTTCTGTGGGTAAATCTGATATCTTTTTTTTAGACCAACACAAATAAGTGGAAAAATTCTTTTTTGCAAGCTTTCGGGTACAGATACCCTTTGTTAGGCTGAGGAAGCATCTGCAGTTGGTCTGTGCTCTTGCTGGATGGAATAGCAAAGCAGCCAGAGGCTAGTACATGTGCAAGTTTGTAATTCACTCCAAGCTATCCAATAACCATGAACAACGTGTGCTTCTGGTGGCTGGGGGGGCACGGCAGCGGCGGGGGTGCGGCAGTGGTAAGCGGGAGTTCCTGCAGACACCGCCAGTGCT
>NW_017729032.1:125142061-125143516 GCF_001723915.1 Gavialis gangeticus | reverse complement strand
GTGGTAAGCGGGAGTTCCTGCAGACACCGCCAGTGCTGTTGGCGGGGAGGGTGAGCGCCAGCCAGGGGTCGGCGAACACTCAAACGCCACTGGCAGCGTTGGCAGCAGGTGTGTATGTGGGGGCTGGCGAGTGGCAACCACATGCCTTTTTTGTAGGGAGTGCACTGCCATGCTCAGGGAGTACACATGCACGTGCGTGCACCCCCTATGCGTCACCCCTGCCCACAACACTTACAACCCTATTAAGAAAACAAAAACATAAGTGGAAAATATGGTCCTAAAAGGCAGTTTGGAAAACTGCACAAGTGGAGCGATATTAATTTCTTTGACATAACAACATCACTTGCTTCCTTTTCCTTTTATATTTGATGATAACAGAACTCCCCTCCTACCTATCCCACAGAGATCACTAACACTTAAACAAAAAATACTGCTAACTAAATTCTCCCTTCTCAGGTTAACATTATCTAATTGATGTCTGTGTTAGTAGTCTACTTTAAAAGTAATTAGATAAAACCCATGACAAATCTCTGTTTCTCTCTCTGCCTGTCTCTGTCTCTCTCCTACAATTAAACAAAAAGCATGTTCAGTAAAGAATGATTACTGAACTTCACTGTACAAAGCCACACATTATGGCTTTATTCAGGTTTCCAGTCATACAGAAAAAATGGTTTTGGTTTGTATGCCACAACATCTGCAAGTAAATCCTGGAAGATTATTTTTCAGTAATTACACCTGCATGGTTACTATTACATTTGGTGGAGTAGGTGTGGGCTGGATTTGCTTTGTTTTGTAGGAGTGACATATATGGATGATGTGTTGCCTTATGTTGTAACAGTGCATTTCCCATAGTTTAGTCACCATGTAACTATTGGACTACCTTTGAGCAATTATTATTTTTTAATTGGGGGAAATATAGAAACAAAATAATATACAAGAATTGGATGAAGTTGGAGATATCCATAGTTACAAAGGATATATTATAACAATTCTTGTACCATATGTGTACTATAAATACTGTTTATTTTCATATATATACATCATATATAATGTGTGTGTTGATGATTCAAACAACCTGGCTATTCTGGGTAGTGAATAATTATATAGCTGGAACTGCCTACATCTCTTCATAAGAAAATAATAAATAAAGCATATCTAGATTATTGTTTGACTTGGTTAATATACCTGCACTACTGTTTTGGTTCCTGTTTATTATTTTATGCATTTTTTACCCCAAAATTAACTTCGTTTACTAAAAACCCTGTTCATATTCCTCCCATGTGGATCCCCAGTGATCCTTAGTTTTGTATCCTTTAGGCCCCCTATCCCCCTGGCAGTTACACCATTGTCTTCCAGTCTCTTTGGTCGTGTGCTCTGAGGATTTCTTTCTCCTGGGCTTAACAGTTTGCCATTCAGTATCATGATATTGCTTCTTGCTGACTGTGTCACTCAGGC
>NW_017729032.1:125134925-125137061 GCF_001723915.1 Gavialis gangeticus | reverse complement strand
AGTCTCTTTGTCCGTGTGCTCTGAGGATTTCTTTCTCCTGGGCTTAACAGTTTGCCATTCAGTATCATGATATTGCTTCTTGCTGACTGTGTCACTCAGGCTGAGATTCAAGGGTGTTTTCCATTAAGTCTTTAGTTTCTTAATAATTGTAAGACCTTCTCTTTCCCTTAATGCTGATGTATTTTGATTTGGAAAGACATAGGAAGGTCCAGGATTTTAAGAAGTGGGGTGCTACAGGGGTAGCTGCATTTCCCCCCCCCCCCACCAGGGTGGGCAGACCACACTGAAGGAACTTCTAAAATTCCCCATATTAGGTAAGAATCCCCTCCCTGCTCCATACTCATCAGCACCTTCCCTCCTTTCCCATTCTCTTCCTCTCCCTTTATACTTATGTCTCTGTCCCAGCACTCCTGCCCACTCCAGCTGGGGTTGCAGGGATCAGTTGGGTGAGGAGCTAAGCTCAGCTGGGGACAGCAGCAGCAGTGGGTGGGTTTTCTTTTCCCTGTACCTGCTTCTGGCTTGGTGGGGTATGCTCAGGGGACCAGGCAGGCTGGGGGAACCTACCTGCTGCCTCCTTGGCTTTCCTTGCAGCCAAACTAGAGCAGGGCAGAGGTGACTCAGAAGCTCCCCCCACCCAAGGTCAGCTGGGGGACTTCCAGTGGTAGGTGGGGAATGGGAGGAGGGAGGGAAGAGAGGGTGCTTTGGGGAGGAAGGTGGGGGATTCTTACTTGCTTTGAGGACTTCACATCCCCAGCTGCTGCTTTCGTGCTGTGGTCCAAAAACGGGCGTGGCTTTGTCCCTGCAGTCCCTGTGAATCTACTCTTGAATAAAATAAGAAGAATAAAAAGGGGTAAACCCCATCTGTAATGTATTTGTTGGCATACATTTAGTAGTTTCACTCAGTTCCTTCTTTCTCTGTGATGTTGCCCCGATGGGCCTTAAAATACTTATATTTTAAATCATCTCAGACTAGGATCACAGGCCTCTCTAACCTTATTCAGAAACTGCTGCTTTTGCTCAAAATGGAGCAAATGTCACATCATGTCTCTTCCCCTGGAAAAAAACTTGCTTGCTTTTTTTTTTTTTTAAAGCAAGGTGGGGGACACTGTAGAGCTCTGCATGCTCTCTCCACAAGGACTACCGTTGTTTTTAGCTGTGGGAAGGAGTAGAATACCTGTTTTAAACATTGTGCTAGATCTCCCTTCTCCCTACCTTCTGGGAATCATCTTACTCTTATGTTATTTCTTCTCTTACAACTTTCCATAATCTGTTTTCTCTGCAAGCTCCTTTTTCTTTCTTTCTTTCTTTTCAGTCATCCTTTTTTTTAAGATGATTGCTGATTGCAGGTTTTTCTCTACCTTTCTTCACAGGTCTGTCACCCTGTAACCCTTCTCCCAATCTTTTTATCTCTGCTTTGATTTTATCCAATTGTGCCTCTATAGAGGATCTTAAAGTTCTGATTTTTAAGATTAACTCACTAAAATACTTTCTGGTCAATGAGCTGTTTTATTTGTCTCCTCCTCTGCTCTGCCTGTTCTGTTTTCCCACATGCAGGAGCCATGTTTGATTCTACAGAGTCTGTGAACTTAGGATCTTCCCGTGAGTTTTCTCTAGGGAAAGAAACCAACAAGGGGGAAATGCTTTTGGGGAGTTAAGGGGGTTCAGGCATCAGTGTTTGTGAATTTTGCTGTTTCTTCTAGAGGTCTGGCTTTAGGTAGCCATCTGCTCTGGTGATGTCATATGACCCCACACTTGAGTGATTTTTGCATACCATTACAGAAATAATCATAAATAGCTTTTATATATTTTTAATGTTTGTTAATCTGAGTTGCTTAGGGTGCCTCTACATGAGCGTGGAGGCTGCTCTGACACTCTGTAATTACAGTGCATTGGAGCAGACTTAATTATTTGAAACTGCTGGAGCGTGATGATTTCCGTGCTTCAGGAGCCCCCACATCTTGTGTATCAGTGTCCTCGTGCTTCAGAATGGTGGCACGGGCACTTTAACTAAAGCTCATTGAAGTGTCCCCACCTCCATTTTGGAGCGCAGGGGTGCTGATACACAACACTGTGGTACTTTAATTAGAGTAGCTCTGGGAGCTGCTCTAGTTAAAGCCCCCTCCTCCATACTTTCTG
>NW_017729032.1:125131574-125134914 GCF_001723915.1 Gavialis gangeticus | reverse complement strand
CCAGCTCCTGGAGCCACGTGTAAAAGTGTCCTGAAATTGCCAAAAAGTCAATACTTAAAAATTAAGGAACTTAAAAAGGTGTACTAGATTGAATGAAAATTGAGCTAAGCATCTCAGCTGGGCTAGAGTAAAATCCTGAGTTTTACAAATCTTTACTTTTGTTCTGCTTTGTTTTGTTACGTGCATACACTTTGATCCCTCTGTTCATTCCAGTTGCTGTGTTCAAAAGGAAAGGTGCTAGTGGATTTCCTAATGTGTGTGAAAAGAATTATAATGCCATTGAAATTTTGGGAATCCTAGTGGTTACAGAAGATAGCACAACTAATGCAAGGCTGGTACTTTTTGCTTGATCTGATGAACACTGCTAATATGATTGCTCTACAATTCAATTAGAATGTTCTAATATATTATTCCTTGGCTGTAATGCTTCAGTATTCACTGAAAATAAACAATGGCTTATACAAAAGTTAAAAAGCTGTTTTCTCCACTAGATGGAGTACATTCAGCATATATTTTTAGGGCTAAAAATCTAAAAGTCTGAATTGTAATGTTGTTAGGACCTTACGTTTTTGTATTTGAAGTACATTTGTTATGTCCAGCTTTATTGTGGATATATTCTTGAGGTTTATAATGCGCTGTTTCTGTTCTTAAATCTGTTGTAACCTAGCCACTGGTCAACCCTGAGTTTCTGGTTCTTAATGTTTACTGATAGTTAGTTACTGAGAAGCGTTAGCATCCATGAAGGAAAATAGAATGTTACACTTCTGTTGAATTGGAGTCATTGTATGAAGAGGAAGTTCTCTGAAACATTCATTGTTGGTGACTAAGCTATTTATTTTAGTAGTTAAGATCAGTGTGTGTGTGTGTGTGTGTGGTGAATTGGTTATTTTTACCATGTGTTAAATGTGGTATTTTTGCCAGTGTAAGTACAGACACCTATCCAGAGGTGCGCACAGAAACATAGGACTGAAAGAGGCCTCCTGGGCCATCAGGTCCAGACTCCTGTATTCTTATTGGATCACTTACCCAAGAAATCCTCAAAATCATCATTTTGTGTCAATGTATTCAAGGTGCACTGTGAAAGTATTGGAAACGTCTTGCCACTGCATAGAAGATCCTAGAAAAAAAGCCATGCTTCTTGCTACAGGAGAAGGCTGAAGGTTTTTAATCAGGGACTTTAAGTGTTGGCCAGTGTTCCAGTGTTTTCAAGGAAGGTTCCCATTCCCTACACTCCCAAAAGCAAGTAGCATTCATGAGGAGAGAAAATTATGGGATTACCAAACAGACCATTACAATGTGGGGATTGCAGGTACAAGTGCATATATATGGAATCCTCACACTGGGGTGACTGTCCTCTGAGCCAAAATTCTCAGTCCTAACATGACGACAGTTTCATAAATTTATTCAGTACAATCTTAAAGCATTTTTAGCTTCTTGGTTCCCACAACTTGGCTTAGAAAACCATTCCAAAACTTCACTTTGCTGATGGATAGATATTTTAGATAAAAACCTATCAACTGTCTCTATATCTCTCTCTCATATATATCTCTCAAAACCCTGTTTTAAGCTCCTCTAACCATCTTTCATAAGAAAAGATCTTCATTTCTTTGACAGTATTAATGGGCCTTCTCTGAACTGAACCATAAGTTCCGTTTTAACTTATGTAAGAAGCAAAAGGGTTTTTCGGTATCACCTTCTATTGGACCAACTGTATAACTGAGAGCAGTGTTACAGGTTGTAGGGTACAAAGTGTGCTCATGCAGATTTGGAAAGGACACTTTTTGCCCAACAGCTTGTTTAATGTAGTTGCCAGCTATAGGGTTTGTCTTATAGAAGATCTCACCACAAAACTCCCTTGCTTCTGGCATATTTCCCAAAACATCATGGCTACAGCAACACTCCAGCCCAGTTCAACATAATTATTTTTTAACATCAGTGACCAGAACTGAATACAGCTTTGAGTGGGGTATTACCATTTATGTGAATATACCCAATGAAGCATATTCTAGGATTGCATTATCTTCTCTTTCCATAGTTGCTTCACACTGGTCCCTCTCTTCCTCTGTTGTCTCTAATCTTTCCACCCCTGTATTGTAGCCAAAGTCCTTGTTGGTACTCAAATTTATGGCTTTGCATGTCATATGTTAAAACTTAATTCCATTTCTAATGCTCCATTCTACAAGATTATTTAATTTTGTGTGCATAGTAATTGCTTTTTTTCTCTATTGGCAATATCCCCAGCTTAGTGTTAGCTGCAAATTTCATGAAGCACATGTACTTCTAGTACCAAGTTTTCTAATAAAAATATTAAATAGGATCTATTCAGAGGCTGATTCTTAAGGAACATCTCTAAGTAACCATGCTAGTCAGATATTTTGCCTTTCAGTGTATCCCTCTGTAGTCTCACTTAGAGCTAAATCTTTATTTCACTGTTTTGATACCGAGACCTGTCCTCTCCAGTTTGTGCTGCATGGGAAATTATTGGCCAATATCAAAAGCTGTGTTTAAATTCAGATAAATTAAGTCCATGGATTTGCCCTTATGCAGGAAGTTACCTTACCCTTATCTGATGTCATCCTCTTTAGATAAAATCACATTATCCCCTTCTGTATATGTACCAAAACCTATGCCACTGAAGTCGAGGCCTGGAATTGCTTGGGTTATTCCCCCACTTTTTTTTTTTTTTAACTGCACCGTTCACTGTTTTCCTAGAGTTGACAGATTCAGTAAAGTTCT
Organism: Gavialis gangeticus; assembly: GCF_001723915.1. Taxonomy (NCBI): domain Eukaryota; kingdom Metazoa; phylum Chordata; order Crocodylia; family Gavialidae; genus Gavialis; species Gavialis gangeticus. The sequence goes on along the minus strand of NW_017729032.1, from coordinate 125,132,178 downwards.
ATGCCAAAAAAGTATTTGGTGTTTCAATTCCTTCAGTATTCTAGAAGGAACATTTTTCTTTGTCAGTCAGCAATCTGCATTTTCCTTCTGCCTCCCATGTGGCAATTTCTATAATCATATCTTCTTGGACATGTGGTAGCCCACCAGTGTCCTTAACTACCTCTTCAGTCTTTTAAGCCTAAAGTAAAGTATTTATTCACTTCTTGGATTATGTTTTGGTGTTTTGAGATTTGGAATCTTTTGAGTAGCAGTATCTGTCTGCCATACTGTACTCTTCACACTTTTATTCTGTCTCCCTCTTCCCCATACCATTTAAAGACAAAAAGACAAGAGTGGCTGTAACATTCCTCTATTCCCTGTCATCTGTCTTGGCTGTCTAGTGCATTTAGCAATACTAGCTTGCTTTCTTTTAGCATTCCTTAGACTGGAATTATCTGTTAGGTTTTTTGACTTTCAAATTTTACCTTCCTGTCTCTTCCAGCAGTGCATGGGATTATTGTATCCTAAGTGCAGGACTTTGCATTTGTCCTTTTTGAACCTCATGCAATTTTTTTTCTTTTAGTCCATCCTCCAATTTGTCAAGGTCTCTCTGAATCCTAGCCCT
>NW_017729032.1:125128665-125131190 GCF_001723915.1 Gavialis gangeticus | reverse complement strand
CGAGCTCTGCGCTCCCACAACCCTGCTGGTCATGGACGCTGCTTTTCTACTACTTACAGCGCCATGCTCCTACCCAGCTGCTGCAGCTCCTCCTTCCTTTGCCCCTGCCGCTTTTCTACCTGCTGCCTGGAGTCAGCATTGTGGTAGAGAGATGAGGAGGAGCCACTGGATGCTGGGGAAGCTGAGCAGGTCCCCCAGTAGCTGCAGCAGTCCCATCCTGAAGCTGTGCATGGTGGCTGTAAGGCCTAGTTTTAAAGCCCTTCGCACTATGTTAATAAGTCTATTTGCAGAGATGCTCTTTCTTCTCTTTGTTAGGTGGATCCTGTCTCTTCTTAACAATCCTTCCTCTTGCAACAACATCCCATGGTTGAAGAAGCCAAAGCCCTCCTGGCAGCACCACCTGCGCAGCCATGTATTGATCTGCAGGATGCATCCCCTCCTGCCTGGGCCCTTCCTCTTGACTAGAAGGATCGAGGAGAACAATACCTGAGTTTTCAGCCTTGCACCCAGAGCAATACCTGAGTCTTTGTCCCCTTCAGCCTTGCACCCAGAGCCCTATAATCACTTTTGATCTGCTCAGCATCCTCCCTGGCAATATCTTTGGTGTCCACATGGGTAGTAATCAGAGTACCAGATGAATCTCAGTAGTCCTTCCATGACATTTTAGATCTGGGCTTTGGGCAAGCAGCAGACCTCCTGACACAACTGGTCAGGAAGGATGCCTCTGTTCCCAGCAGATGAAGTCATCCATCTGCTACCACCCATTACTTCTTATTGGCAGTGATCTTGATTCTTCCAATGGAACTTGCTTCTTCTGTGTTTCTAGGGCTCCATATCTGTTCTCCAGCCAAATTATTGCAGGTGGAGATGAAGACCTCTGCTTACTGCTAGAGGTCACAAGCTTCTAGCTTCCACCTTCCTGGAAGTCCATGGACTCTTCTTTCTCTAGCGCTGCCTCTTATACTCCTTCCTCTGCGATCTTAAAGGTCTCCTCCTGCACTGAATCATTGAATTTCCTCATGGTGGAAGATGTTTTGGATGCTCACCACCTCTTCCTGTAGCTCTTTTGCCTGCTCTGTGAGGGACGCCGCCAGGAGGCACTGCTCACATCATAGGCCATCCCCCACCTGGCTGTCACCGTAAGGAACCTGCAAGCCACAATCTCCACAGAACCGCACTAGGATCCTGGTGGAAGTCTCAAGAGTGGGTGGTCCTGCTTGGACTGACATCTCACAGGTACAAGCAGCGGAAGAGTTGGCAATAGCAGTGGCTCTGGCACTGCTGTGTCCTCCAGCCATCTCTTTGGGTCTCTTAAATCTTCTTCCTATCTCTTCCTGGGGTTCTCTCCAGTCTCCTTGAAGACCCCCAAGGTAACAGGGAACACTACCTCCTGTGGAAGCTGATTCCAGATTCTGGCAACCCTTACTGTGAAGAAGTTCTTTCTAATGTCCAACCTAAATCTGCTCTCTGTCAATTTGTGGCCATTGTTCCTAGTTACTCCAGGGGGTGCCCTAGTAAATAGAGCATCTCCTATTCCCTGGTGCCCTCCCCTGATGAATTTATCGGCAGCCACAAGATCACCTCTCAGCCTTCTCTTGTGAAGGCTGAAGAGATCTAGGTCCCTCAGTCTCTCCTCGTAGGGCGTTGCCTGCAGGCCTCTGACTATACAGGCCCTCCTCTGACTTCAGGCCCTCCTCTGAACCCTTTCAACATTTTCCGCATCCCTCTTGAAGTGCGACACCCAAAACTGGGCACAGTACTCCAACTGCAGCCTGACCAGTGCTGCATAGAAGGGCAGCATCACCTCCCTGGACTCCTCTGTAAGCTGGCCTGTTTGCTGCTTTTTGGTCTTGAAAGGCTCCCTTTTCCCTCCTAACCTGCTTCTTCTCTCAAAGTTTACAGTGAAAGAAGGTGAGAGAGGGCTTCCAGGCAAACTCTGGCAAACTCTCCACTCAGTCTGGACTCTAGTTAAACAGGGGGCTTAAGTGTTGATCTAAGTGCTGGGTTTTAGCTACTTATATTAAATATATGTAGTTTAGTTGCTCTTAATTAAAGAAAGGACTTACCTTAAAGGCTCCCTTTCAAAGAGCAGGGTGGCAGACTGTCTTGTAGAGGTTCACCAATACATAGGTCCGATATTGAAACAGCACTGATATAAAGAAAATTGGCTGCATCAGAAACTGGCCCAATGCAGCCAATAATTTGGCTGATAAATTCCTGTGTGTGTGCAACTGCAACACAGCATGCAGGCAGTGAGGAGCACAGCCTGGCAGCTTGGAGAGCTGCATGTAACTTGTAAGTCTATTGTGGTGGAAAGGGAGGGAGGAGGGAAGGAGCTCAGGGGGCAGATCAACGCCCCCTGTGGTGAGGGAGTGGGGCAGGGGCTGCCCAGCCAGGGCAGGATGGGGCACAGGACAGAGCTGCAGCTCATCCGGGGGACATTGGGGCGGGGGGGGGAGCATGTGCCTCCTGGACCTGCATGGGGCGGAGCAGGTGGGCGGGCTGCAACTGCTACCTGGAGCCGG
>NW_017729032.1:125109948-125128383 GCF_001723915.1 Gavialis gangeticus | reverse complement strand
GGGGGGGGCAGAGGCTGCAGCCACTCCAGATTTTGCCATAGCACCCCCAGCTCTCTCTCCCAGGGCTGTTGCTGCTCACCTGGTGCAGCCCTGGCTCAACCCTCACCTCCACCCATGCACTAGGAAGAGCCAGAGCTGCACCGGGTGGGGGAAGTTGGGTGGGCTACAGTGAAATTTGGGGTGGCTGCAGCTTCTCTCCACCCCACCCCATAGCCCCCTCCTAGTGCTGCCACCGCCCACCTCTAGCCCAGCCCCTTCCGAGAAAAGGCTGGCACAGCCCTGGCTTCAGCCAGCAGCTGCAGCCCACCTGCCCCACTCCATGCAGATTTAGGGGGCACCCCCCCATGCCCTCCTGGGGTCCACGCAGTGGCAGGAGCTGTCTTCCGTCCCCCCCATCTCCCCCAGATGAGTTGCAGCTCCTTCTCATGCCCTACCCCACTCAACTGGGCAGCATCTGCCTCTGCCCCAGTCCCACTTCCTCCCTCACTGCAGGGGGCACTGATCTGCTCCCCCTTGCCCCTTCTCTCCGCCCCAGTCCACCACAGCAGACTTACCAGCTGGATGCAGCTGTATCAAAAATTGGATCGGTATCAGCCCCAAAATCTCTATCAGTGTATCCCTATTGTCTTGCAAGCTGAATTGTGAACTTTCCTGTTTGTGGTCCCTGTTCACTCGCTTGCTTGCTCCCTGGGGTCTTGAGGAGTCTCGTTTTATACTCTCCTGGGCCTGTACTGGCTCTGCGCCCTTTTTAGGGCTTTGGTCAGAGGCAGGCAGCAATTGCCCAACAGTCAATCAGCTAGCAGTACTCTCAGCTGCTTAGAGCAAATACCCAAACACAGTCTACCAAACAACTGCTCAGTAAGCCACACACACAGGTGTCTTTGCTCATGTGTCTTCCAGGATCTGATGCCTGGTTCCTCTTTCTCTTCCCCTTTCTTCTTTTGCTTGAAGTAGACTGCTTGCAAACTGCCCTGTTTGTTGTCCCTGTTTACTTAAATTTCTACTAAGTGCATGTTGTTTTCCTAATTTCTACCTATTTACATTCTCACTGGCATCCTGTCACACTTTTATCTTCTCTCATTTTTTTTGGAGTCTCAGAACAGCAGAGACTTTCTATGCCTGAAGAATGGTGATTGCTTCTGAAAACTTGCTAAGAACTTTTTTCCAACTACTCAGTCTAATAAAAGATATCACATCTTCCCAAAGAACTTTGCCTGCCTATGTCCTTAGATCACCATAGCTACAACCAAAAACCCAGCAAGTGGAAGAAGGTACACCTGAAGAACAGAAGTGACATGTAAGTGAGCAGGGAACTCCTGAATCCTCATTTGTAAGTTCTTTAGTGAAAATAGCAGTTGGTTCCTTGCTCCAGAACCAGCAAATCAATCAACACTTTTGCAGTGGAGTCTACTCCAGTACCAGCAGTTCTGACCACAGGAAGAGGCATGGCTTCTGTCACCAACCATCTCCTCCGAAGTGAGGCCTACTCATTAGTCCTTTGGAGAAAAACTGACTAATCTTTTCCCATGTATTGTGCATGCATCAGTTACTGCTTAAATAAATGTAATGTCCTTTGGAGTAAGGACCAGAACCCAAATCTCCCCATCCCAGGTTAGTGCCCCTAACCATGGGTAGGGAATCGCGCTCACTCGCTCTCCTTCTCTGTTGCCCATTTCATCTTGAACTCTTTCAGCTTCAACAAGAGGGAGTGAGAAGTTCTGCAGTTTGAGTAGTCTGTAGTGTGGGGATTGAGGCACTCTCATGGGAGGGAGATCTATGAGGGCTGAGGGAACATCAAACATTTGGCAGGTGCCCTATGTGACCAATTAGAGGACTGGACAAAACTCAGAGAAACCTTCAAATTGGAGGATTGGACCAAAAGAAATCTCATGAGGTTCATTAAGGACAAGTGCAAAGTTCTGCACTTAGGACAGAACAATCCCATGCATCGGGTGTGCAGGCGGAAGACTGACTAGCTAAGCAGCTGCGCTACAGAAGAGGACCTGGAGGTTACAGTGGACAATAAGAGCCCCCTCAACTCATTTTTCCCTTACTGTTTATAATTACATTGTCCAGGAAGGCCAGTGAATGCAAAGCTGTCATGGCTTGATTTTGGTTATGAAACATTTCATTATGACCCAATGCTAAGTATATTCCTAAGATTTTCTCACATAAAAGTATGTTGATTCATATGTATCAGTTTACCTATCATTTTTTCTTTGAGAACCTATAAGGAAAAATAGTTATTTTTGAAACTTTGACAACATGATTTTTTGTCTTTCTGTATCATCGTCATCTTTCATGCTACAAAAAGCTAAGCTATCTCTTCCCAGAGAGCATCTGATATGCACTGTGTAATCCCCTTAATCTGCTACCAAATGCTGACATGCCCCTTTTTCCAAATATTACTGTTCATTCCATTTGGACACCAGCTGTATTTTCTGCCTATGTCAGGAATATTTCCATATTTACAATCTGTGAAGCTTTACGTGGAGTAACTGTCATTAAGCTCTATGCCTTGACCTTGTTGCTGATACCAAGGGACCTACGAAATTCATGGCAGAAGTGGGCTGTGCAGTGGCTCCTTTAATCTTGAAGGTTCCCTGTGTGCCCTCCACTGCTTATTTGGTGGAGGGGCCCCACTGCTTGCTGCTTCCTTCTGATCAGCCAGGAGCCAAAAACTGCAGTTTTAAATATGGTGCCATTTTTGCCGCTCACCGCTGATTAGTCTAGGGGCCCTGGCAGCCCTGCTGTCTGTTGTTGACTGGCTGGGAGGCAAAAACAGAAACATATTTAAAACCGTGGTTTTTACCTTCCTGCTGATCAGGAGTAGGGAGAGGGCAGCAGAGTTTTGCCCAGACTGTGCAGTCTGTGGCTGCCCCTGTGGTGCTCTGCATGGAGCCCTGCTTAGGCCAGCTTATGCCATGCTCCAGCCTGTGGCTGCCGGCCTGGCCCTGGCCAGCGCACACTTCTGGCAAGACTGCTCCAGTGTAGTTGCAGGCAACTGGATGCTCCTCTGTTCCCTTTGCCTCCAGCAGTGGCTGTTCCTCCTGCTGTGCTGCTCCGGGCCTAGAGGAAGCTTCAGCCGGGTGGCTCCTGCCCCAGTATGTAGAGCTCCAGCTCTGGCTTCCATCTACCTTCCATCCACTTTGCCCACCCAGCACGATGCGCAGCCATCTCCAGGCACAGGCTGCCCCGGGTGGGACTCGGCTCCATGCAGAGTGCCACAGGGGCAGCCACAGACTGTACCACTTGGGCAAGCTCTGCTGCATGTGCCCCTGCCCCCTCCCCACTTCCCGTACTTCTGATCAGCAGGGTGGCAAAAACCACAGTTTTAACTATGCTACTGTTTTTTGCCTCCTGGCTGGTCAACAACAAACAACGTGGCTGTGAGGGCCCCTCAGCCAATCTTGAAGGCTCCCCTGTGTGTCCCCCACCACTGATTGGTGGAGGGGCCCTGCCGTTTGCTGCTCTCTTCTGATTAGCTGGGAGGCAAAAGCCACCATCTTAAATATGGTGCTGTTTTTGCTGCTCACAGCTGAGGGGCCCTGGGAGCCCTGTTGTTTGTGGTTGACCAGGTGGGAAGCAGAAACAACACTATATTTAAAACTGTGGGTTTTGCCTCCCGGTTGATGAGGAGCAAGCTGCAAGCAGCAGTGGTGGGTGCTCAGAGGAACCTTCAAGATGAAAGGAGCTGCTGCACAACCCACTCCTGCTGTGAATTTAGTAGGACTCTATGGATACCAGATGCCGAGTTTGTAGCCCTGCCCTTCCAGTAGTTGTCAGCTTCTGTCATTCGGTATTCCTCTGTTGCTCCTTCTATGGAGTGGAAGAATGCTGCTTGGCCACTTCCTTCCATGGAACTGTGCTACCCCTTGCACACCACAGCTAACCAATAGTGAGTGTGGTGCTGTCTTTGTGTATTCCTTACCGTACCTGCCTTTCATTCCTGCTTTTGCAAACCCCTCCTTTCAGTTTCCTTATGAATTCATAAAACTAGATAAGACAGTTATGGCCACTTGACTTTTGTGTATGCAGGTCAGGGGAGAGCAAACGGACTTGAAAAGCACAACTGTAGTCCAATCCATGCTTTTGTCTAACATTACTATAGCCTGATGTAGCCTTTCTAACTTTTGCTAACTATTATTTGTTCTTGCTTTGCTCTGCTTTGCCATGCAGTAATATGAACCAAGAACAGGAAATTACTGCTTTTTGTTCCTGGCTTGAGGAAACTGTAACATCTCTGTACCTTTTCCCAGGGGGCCTTATTTGCTAAGCGGATAAGGTAAGGCAGATGGACAAATTTTTTTTTTGTCGTAATGCAAACAGTAAATCTCCATCAAATTTTCCCAATAAGGAAACAGCTAAAAGACTTCCTTGCTTTGCATAACAGATTTTTTTTCTTCTGAGTTTATCAACTGAATAGGTCAGAGAGCACTGGACTGATTCATTCCAAATGTCAAAGTGGCCTACAATTGCGTCTATTTCCAGCTGTGTCCCTCAGTAATTTGACAGTCACTAATTCCTCAAGTTACTCATCTGTAAAATGGGGATGGAGTTTCACGTTGAAAAGCATTTTTTAAATGTTTCATAAAGCTAAAAAGTGACAGGTGAGCCCAATGGGGTCCATAACTTATTTTAGGTTTAAAACCAAAAAAAGGTATTTAGGTATCAAAGTGAACTTTTTATTTTGTGGATCAGCTTAGTGGAATTCAAATGAATTTTCTTTTCATTTTTTAGATATGGCAAGGTTGTATTGCGATGCGGTGCATTGGAACATTATCATTTTAAAGGTGGTGACTATTAGGGCTGTGCGAAACAGCACCATTTTCTTTCGATTTCCTTTTTGCCATTTTGAAAGGACAGTGTTTCGTTTTGTCGCTTCATTTTGAAGCACTGTTTTGACATGTTTCAACATTTCACCCATAGGCTATAATGGGGAATCATGAAAATGCCTAAAACTTTGTCATTTCTTGCCTAATTCGGATGAAAATTGCAGGGATGGTAGCTCCTGAGAGCATGAAGTTTCAAGGAGATAAGTTCCGAGGGTTTTGGGAAACTGCACCTGGAAGTGTTCAAAGCAAAACTGACACTTGCCAGCAGCGGTAGCCTTCTCTCATCTGGTATGCAGATCTGGGGGCCCACGCCCCTGAGAGGCCTGCAGGGATGTTCCAGACTCCTCCCAGGGGTACGAGTCTGTGGATCTGCGTGCCAGATGAGGAGGCTGCCACTGCCGCCTGGGACCCATGCTGAAGCCAAGTAACCCCAGCTTTGAAGCTTGAAACATTTTGAGTGTTCTTGTTTCGTTTTGAAGCTGTTTTGAAGCCTTTTGTTTTGTTTCGATTTTGCTGTTTCGAGCTTGAAACGTGTCAAAACAGCTTTGAAATGAGACATCTGGTGAAAATTTGCACTGTCCTAGTGACTATGCAAAATAAGGAAATTGGGCCCCTTCCATGTAATTGTTGTTACAAAGAGAAAAGAGATGCATTCTTTTGTACCTGCAGGTGTTGCAAAAGCCTTGGTTGCCTGTGACTTAAAAACCCAAGCCAACTCTGCTATCTTTCTTTTGTCAAAAACCTCAGTCTGTCTAACCTGTAGTCTTCCCCCAATTTCAGGAGAGGATCCATTTCTTATAATTAACAATTTAAAACAGCTGCCTTGCTTTTAATAGACTAACAAAATACTGATTCTGGTGGTAAGATAACTGAGATTATTTCACTCCATACTTCTATGTGTGTGTTGTCTTGGTCTATAATAAATGATTTGCATTCAGTTTATATTAAGCTGATGTAGTGTTTTAATGACAGGTCTTTGATTTACTTTTCAGTATCAGCTATAGGAGCATCTTTTCTTTTTCGCAGAGGCATCAAAACTGATGACACAATGTCAATTGTCATGACAGGATGAATCAGAAGCCTCGACTTGGCTACAATCCACTATGTAACCAAGGAACTTGGGCGTGTATTTAAAATTTTATAGTAGATTTTTGTTCCCAAGGTGGATGCTAATCTGAACCAGATAGTCATTCAGCCATACTCATTCTTGCATGACTGTTACCTCTCAAGGATTAAACAAAGTAATTTTCTTGTAGATAAAACTTACCAGGTTTTCATGTGAAGGAAGAGGAAAGAAGCAAAAACCTGTTTGTTCCAATCTTTCACTCCCTTGTGGCTTGCTGTAAGCAAGCTATAATCAGTTCAGGCAGATAGGCTTGTTTGAAGTAGGTTAATACAGTAACGTGCAGCATGTTTCCATAGCAGCAGTAATCTAATGATTTTCCCTTTTATTTTATTTTTTTACTTTTTTGCTTATTATCGGTTTTGAAATGCAGCATTGAACAACAAAAAGCATATTTAGGTCAGGTAAAGAAACGTTTGATAGCACGAACTCTGTGCTGAGCATTCTGGGAGAGCTCTTTCTTGCAGCAGATGAAAATTCTTTGTGGCTGGCAGCAGAAACTGCAGCAGTTATCTTTGCAGTTTCTTTTCATCTTGGATATGTTCTGAGGATCTTTGAAAAACAGGAATCCAGTAGCTATTTCTTTTAACCTACTTTTTATCTATATCAGACAGTTATAGCACATTGTGAGACCATCCTATTTGAGTTTTATAGCTGAGGTGTCATTTTGTTTTTTTCCACCATCCTCCTATTTTATTTTCTACGGCTGGATTTTTTGGCAGTTTGTTGCCTTAATAAACAGGATTGCATTACAGCAGCTGATAGCTTTTGGTCTAATGAGATACTAGGCACTGGACTTACTGAAGATGGTACAGAGGAAAATTATTCCTGTGGAGCAGAGGAAGACATACCGCAAATGGAGCCAGGGTTGCTAGAAGTGCAAATTTCAACATATTTGGAATGGGTTGCACTACTAGTGTGGTTCTGTTTAAAGGCATTCGTACAGTTTTTGAGAGAAACTGTGCTTATATTTGCAAACAGCAAGGAGAAAATAATGCCCTTGAATATACAGCACACAGCTTGTCTAATGAAGATTCAGGAATACTGATACATTCATCCCTGGTAAATGCTGGCTTATTTATTTAATAGTATTCAATTAGTCAATGAAATTATATTTTAAAGTATGTGTTTTAATGTAAATTTACTTTTATATGGTAGGTGTTAATATTCTAGACAGTGTTCTTAAGTAAATGTCTCGTGCATTACACATTTGTGCACACTGGTATAGATTCAAAAGCTTGTTTCCTTTATATATTGTTCATTTAGACTTGTACTGATACAGGTTTCTTAAAAATTGGGTTCTGTTAGGAGGTTTATAAGGGCATAGATTCATATACTGGAGTTTTTCTATTTGGTATTTTATCTGGTGTGATTGTCTGACAGATGGTTATAATATTTGGTAAAATATAAGAAAATTTAATGCATTAAAGGGAAATACTGATGCAGGTTTACGTTTTTAATTTTCTGATGAACCTGGGTAGGCTTTCTGAGGAAATGTGCTGCTGACAGTAAACTAAGCTGGGAAGGGATAAATGAACATGACACAAGAAGAAAATTATTGGTAAGGATAGTAATTACTACCTAAATCTGCCTGTTCTGCTGAAATGCTTTTAGGTTTTGTCTAATGCACAGAAACAGGTTTTGAAGTGGGATTCTCCTCTTTGTATTCCCCAGCTGGTGATGCAGAAATGCATTGGATGTATTGCATTTGGGCTTGAGGGGTGGAAGTGTAATCACCAGTAGGCGTCACTTGCTGACAAATTCATGAAGTGGTTCTGACAGGTAAGGGTTTTAGGGTGTGTGTATTATTCATACATTTAAACTCTTGTGTCACTTATGTAGAAAGACAGGTGATGAGTCTGGTAGATCATAAGAATATTTACAATACAAATGTATGGTTAGTGTCTAGGTTGAGACCAGTTGCAGATAAAGGAAGTTCATGCTTGGATGCAGGGGTGCTATAGCAATTAAACAGTAAGCTGGATTTTTTTTAATGGTACTTTGATCCTGGTACAGCAAGTTAATGTGTTTTCTTAGGTGCAAATACTGAAAATTTTGGTCCTGCTCTAAGCAGTTGAGGAAATATGCATCCTCTACCTTGAGTACATATTTTCATAGATTTCATAGACATTAGGCCTGGAAGGGACCTCGGAAGATCATCGAGTCCAGCCCCCCCGCCCAAAGGGCAGGAAGTCAGCTGGGGTCATAGGATCCCAGCAAGATAAGCATCCAATTTGCTCTTGAAGGTAAATTTTAAAACTGCATGGTTTGAAATTGATCATTAGTTGGCATAAAATAAGGTTTTCAGAACCTTTTCAATCTGGCCATTCTCCACTGGTGAATAAATACTATTCACATTATTTGCAGTTTTAGGAAAAATGTGTTAACCCTTCATAATTAAATAAGTTAAACCAGCTGTCTGAATCAAATAAATCAATTTAACAGTATTTTCCCAGTCATACTGTTCAGGAAGGTATGACCTTTTGTAACGTGATAGAACATGAGTTCCTTCTGTTGAATTGTCATGATCATTTATTCTTTTGATTTATCTAGCAATTTTGTTCTAAATGCTATTGCTTCAATTGATACTTGTCCAGTTCAGTTTTTCAGATTTGGCCTGCAGATTCATCAGATTAACATTTACCGTTCATTATCATGGAGGTTTAAGGAAGACATAGAGCTGCTGTGTAATGTATAAATATGTCTGTTGACCTAATCATTGGGCTGTTAATTATATGCATATATTGGTTGCGTTGAATTTTGTTGGTTTAGATCCTGAAAGGTTTTTATAGTGTAGTGGAAGTCATTGGCTCCAAGGAGTCAGATTTTTGCTGGGTCTACTGGACTGCTTTGGTTCAGAAGAACAAAAGTCAGAAATTTATAAGAGCAAATGGATGCTGGCTTGAAAGGTGTCCCTCTTTCCTTATACCCTCCCCTCTGGAGAGAAAAGAGAGCATGTGCTGGGAGAGCTGTTCTTGGAAATCAGACTGGTGTACCAATACCCTCTCAGATGTCTGAATTAGCTAGGCCTGCCTACATTATCAGGGGGATTTTAAGTGTTTGTAAGATAATGGTTGCTTATTTTCTGGTTTAGAATCCTTTTCCTCCTATACTTAATTCCTATTTTGGGTAGATGACTGATACTTCTGTTTTTATGAAGGATGTCTGGTCTCCCTGAAAGGTGGAACTACCAAAGTGACACCCAGTTGGACCAGCTTGATAAGCACAGGTGATGGAAATTAGGGTATTGTATGTTAGGGCCTAGTTGTATGGGCAAGAATTCCAAAATTTCTCAATGAAAGAGATGAATCCTTGGAGGGCAGTGCAGAGAGAGGACTGATATAGTTTGCCATTTTAATTCACAAAACTTTTTGTGATGGGAAGTGTGTACATAATAATCTTTCCTTCACAAATTGTGCAAACCAGTTGATCCCATTGCATTCTCCTTTTAAACTTAATTTTTGTGGGGAAGAATTTGACTTTACTCTTTACTATAACTGTCTTCCTCAGGACTGGCTGCTAGTTGGCAGGGGCAGGAAAAAGAGACAACAGTAGGGTCTCATTTCCTGTCTTCTGCTTGTAGAATAACACAACAGTTGAAGTTTTTTTTATTCTGGCATAATTTAACTATGATGAATGTCTGACCTGGTTACCATTTCATACAGTCTCTTGAACAGCATGAAGAAATCGATCTGTAGTGGCCTTCAGATACCAATCTGATGATGAATTCTTTAATAGAAATAATACTTTTTCCAGGGAGCCACCCAGCTTGATATTTTCCTAATTTTGCCTTTTAACCATTGTTGTTTCTACTGCAGCAGCCAGCCTGTATGTTCTCCTCATTCTCTCAAATTATCATTGTATCAATAGATTCAGAGTTTATCTGTCTACTCTCACCAATGTTATGTTAAAAATGTAACTTACTGCTTTTGGAACATGAGTACTGCTCTATTGCCTTTGTGTTTTGTCTTGATGTCCAGGGTCTATCGGCAGATCTCAGTTGGGCCTCCAGGTGCAAATGATTCAGTCAAGGAAATTTTAAATTAGTCCCAGATAACCCTCTAGATAACAGTAGGCATTTTCATTAATTTTGCTTTTACTTACTTCTTCCTAAATTTTGTCCCTTTTAGGAAACAAACATTTGCTGGATTGTTACCTATAATTTGTGTTCAGCCTTCTCTTATAACTCCCGGTCACAGCCTCAGGGTGCTCCTGAATCCTCTGCACTACGTACATCTTCATGTGGCAGAAATGACTAGGAGCTCCTTTCGCCAACTTTATTTGGTGAGAAGGTGGTGACGCTTTCTTTCAGATTCAGATCTGGCCACCACCATCCATACCATTGTCATCACCTCAAGGCTAAACTAGTATGTTCTGTATGGGGCTGCCCTTAAAGATGGCTTGAAAACAGAATGCAGCACCTCACCCTTTGACAGGCTGGCTTGCAAGGAGCACATAACTCCAGTGCTCAAGAGTCTGCATTGGCTTCCATTAGCCTTCCAGGTGAAATTCAAGGTGCTGGTTTTGACCTATAAGGCCCTGAATAGCCTGGGCATTACATACTGAAGGGACAACCTTCTCTCCTATGCCCCACTGTGATCCCTAAGGTTAGCTGGGAGCAAACTCCTGTAAGTGCTATCAATATGCCAGGTGTACTTGGCCAAAATATGTGGCATGTCGTTCTTAGTAGTCATTCCTCAGCTCTATCACGCCTTCTCCTTGAGGCCTGCCAGAGCCCAAGTCTAGATATCTTTCCAAAGGTGCTGTAAGACCTTCTTATTTGGGTAGGTGTTTAACAAATAAAGGTAGACTGTGATACTGTTTAGTGGGTTTCTGCTTTATGTTGGTGATCTAGTTGCCTTGACCTTTTTTTAAGGTTTTTTTTCCTCGTGTTCATTAACCTTTTTTATAACTTGTTATGTTCTGTTATTGTAAACTGCCCTGAGCCTTTGTTAGGAAGGGAGCAATATAAATCAAATAAACTAAATAAATAAATTAGGTATATTGATTTGTTTAGGATATTTATAAGGAATCTAGTCACTTATAGTTGTCAAGGCATTATAAAAGATCTCAGACATTATTAATTCACTTTTACTGGTTTTTTTTCCTTCAAAATCAAGTGTGTATCACATTCATCTTTGTCTGATTCCTGTTGGCTTCATAAGCCAGATGCTCTTCTCGCACAGTGATACTCTCCCCACCTCTTCCAGATCTTTCATTTATTCTTATTTCCATGCTGCCACCTATACTTTCCAGATCTTTGACTGTACACCAAAAATCCCTCAATGCCAAATTGTTCTTGAAGTTATGTGGGGGGGTTTATTGTGGTCTGGCTTGCTTATACCATATCCTTTCCAAAAATCCAATCCATGTATATGAATGCCTTTGCATACTTGAACTGCTATCCTTTTTTACTTTATGTAATTGGACAAAAGTGAAGACTCTTATATCTTTTGTTATTGCGTAAGCTATTAGGATAAAAATCCTAATATCCTATTAGGAAGCTGTTAGGATAAAAATCCTAATAGAATAAAAATCTTAATGTCTGTCTTGAAATTTGTCATGTGAATTTCTCATTTCTTTAATATTATCAAAATGTTCTAAGTAAGGAGGGTAGTTATTTGAAGAATTATTTTTTATCATGTTTACTGTAATGTACCTAAGGCTAATTGAAAATGTGGTCCCATTTTGCTAGTCCCAGAGTTTGCAATCTAAGGAGGTAAGATACTAGAAATGGTTAAAGCATAAACAGAACAATATGGCAAATGTCATGTTAGTTCACAGATTTTTTTTATCTTGCAGTGGCTTCATGTTAAGAAATGATTAGCTACATGGGAAGACTAAGGAAAGGAAACCTCGTAGGATGAGGCAGGTTTTGTTGTAGCAAACAGCCATTCAGATTGGCACGGGGGAAAAAAATGTTCAGAATGCTTTCTGAAAACGTCTGTTCTAAACATTGCTTTTCAGTATGCTTGAACAGTTTTTTTTTCAGTGTTCTACTGGTTTCAGTATTTTACAGTTATGTAATACTTAAACGTTTTTAAAAATTGCAACCTAGTAATAAGAAAATTTAAGGTCATTTGTCAGATTTAAAGATCATTAATGTATCTTTAAATGTTATATAAAGTATTGGGTCATCTGGTCAATGAATTTAGTCTACAGTGCAAAATATTCTTAATATGAACAATTACATTACATTACTTAATTTCTATAGACGGGATTCCCAAGACATTAGAGGAAATACTAGGCGTGTCGTTTCATGGATGCCGATTATACTGCATGCCTAGGTTTTATGAAAAGTTAACTGGTAAGATAACTATTAAAAACAAGGCCAGGTAAAATAATCTAAAAACAAAACAAAAAAGCCCCCTGCTAATTTGACAATTCCAGCAAGAAAAAAATAGTTTCCAAGAAACTAAACCTTTTGTTGACTCAAAATAACATAATATTTTAGGTTAGTGATTTTTCAGCCAGGGTACAATGACATCTAGGGGGTACTGCAAGTTCCTCATAAGGGTGCAACCCAGTATTAGCACTTGCTAGGTATGCAAACATCAACACGTGATTCATAAAATAAACCCAGAGATTTCAAATAGGAATCCATAGTGTCAAAATATCTTGACCTGTTCTAGTCATTTGAGCCCTTTGCAACAATATTGCTTTATTTTTCTGTAGTCCAAAAATGAGTGAAAGCTAAAAGGGAGTGGTGCCTTGAGTCTAGTAAGTGGTGCCTTGAGTATAAAAATGTTGAGAACCAGTATTTTAGGAAGTTTTGAAAATGTTCAGCATAATTTTTCTGTTGATGGTAATAATGGTTGAACCACTGGCTCTTTTAAAGAAATAAAAAACATCCTTTTAAAGTGTGTACAGAGGCAAGGTATAAAGTTTCAGGATGACTGATTCCTAACTGCCTAGCAAGAGACATGGGATAGCAAAGATTAGAAATATGTTTTCGCTGCAAGGTTGATTTTTGTGTTAATTGATCTAGGGCAAAGGTGCTCATAGTTTTGGCTCTGCAGGCTAGATGAATGGCACCTGGCTGGGCTGTGGGCCAGATAGGGCCCCATGCTTGCTGTTTGCATCAGAATCAGGCTCCAGGGCCCCTCTCTTCCTCCACCTGGCCAGAGCTTGATCCTGACTGGTTGGGGGTGGCATGCTGGGATCAGGTCCCATGCTGCCCTTTGTACAACATGGCACAGGGGGCCAGGCACCCCTGACCTAGGGAGAGACATTTTAAGTAGGCTGACCGTACAGTTGAATTTAAGTGTATGTGCTCCTATCAAAGGAGATGTGCCTCTTTTTACAGGATCTAGTATAAACTCAAAATAGAGGAGAAATTAAACCCTTAAGAAACAAAAATGTAAAGCAGTACTATGTAGTTATTCAGATAAGTAATTTATGAAAAACAGAAGCACTTATCTTTTTTTAAAATTAAATTCATAAAAAGTTAGACCTCTTCTTCCCCTTCTTTTGTGGGTGGGGGAGGAGGAGATAAGCTCTTCATGTGAATGTCTTTGGGCTAATTTTCATTTAATATAAGAGAAGGAAGTGAACAGGAGAAAGTGCTGTTTGTTTTTTGATGTACAGTTTTGGCAGTGACTGAACTAAGTAGCCATGTCAGTAAGAGTTTGAGAAGAGTTTAGAAGTTATGCTGTTTAAACTGTGAAATGTACTATATCCACGTGTGTAAAAGTTCTCTATGATCTTAAAATTCTGGCTGCAACATATATACATAACAGATTCCTGTTTGGCATCTGTATCCTGAAATAATGGTATAATTTAGACTAAAATACTCCCTACTTCCGCTCTGTGAAAACAAAGGGAGGCAGTGCAAAATAGAAGCAAAGGTGCTGCTAAACGTTCTTTAACTATTGTCCACTTTTATTTACACAGGAAAATAAGCTGTTTTTTGTAAATTTAACTCTATATCTTGTTTCCGCTTTGACTCTTAAAACAGCTGTGGAAAAAATGTTTTTTTACTAATTGCTAGTTTTGTTCCTTCTAGAGTTTAATGATCAAACTGTGAAGTGCTGGTTTAAATCAAAACTTGTTAAACTTTATTTTCGTGGAAGAAAAAGCTGAAGCATAATAATAAAAAAAAAAAAAAAAAAAAAAAAAAAAAAAAAAATCTAGCTTTTTGTTTTTTGGATTCAGAATAATCATTCTTCATCCATTGCTATATGCAGGACTTTCTAATGCTGTATTTTCTCACACAACTCTCTCCCCTTCGCCACCATGAGATGCATACCTTTTTCAGTAGGCAGAATATAGAAAAAAGAAATCATGGCTGACTGTATGACGTGGAGTAAATCTTCCTTGTAACATAATGTCCAGGAAGCGTAGCATCAAAGGAGAAAGTTTGGATAAGCCAGCAGGAACTTCCTGGTGTCTGGCAAGACAATAACATGGTTAGGTCCTGGACCCTTGCAAAGGTCAGTAGCAAGAACTATTAACATTAAAGAGGTCATAGTCTTGGCATAAGTTCCCATAAATAGCAAAATGTTGTTTCTGCAACACAAGCCTCATCAAGGTACTACAGACTGCATGCAGGAGCTCAATCATCCTCAGCCAGTTCAGTTGCTCATTCGGGCACAAGCTACAGCACTCAGCTAATAGCTATGGTTGTGTGGGGGATAACACCAGACTCCATCCATTCTGTTTGCTGGGCTAGAGATAAGTGGCAGCGGTTAGAGCACAGTGCCTGCATCTCTTCTAGTGAAGGGAAAAAACTCATCTTTTCTTCAAAAGAGATGTGCCCTGATTTTGGAGGGCAGATTTTTTGGAGCAGGGAGGGTATATGTGGTATGTAAGTAAACACAGTAGTAAAATACGATTTTTGAAAACCATTGGCCAAACTCAGTTTCAAAGTTGCATGTAACCTGGATACTTTGAGGAGAATAGTATATATATCTTCAGCTGAAATGAATTAATCTGTTTTTTATCATCTAAGTTTCCACTGAATGATGTGACACCTTTTTCCTAACAAAGTTACCATTTTTTTTTTAAGACCCTTAAGTTTTTGGCACATGGAGAACTACATTGTGTAATTAGTCATTCAAGTAAGATCACGCTTAACTCCATATGTGAAGAAAGAACAGACTAAGTAAATCAATTGGGATCTGGAAATTTTTGTACTGAATGAAGATGCTGGCCCAAACCATGTGTTCTACTTAGTTCAGCGTGAGCTAAAAGAATTGAGCAAAAAACCCCAAAAATCCTTATTGCTAAACTGAAAAAAGTTAACTTACTAATAGCTTCAGTGACCTGGTAGTTTAGAAATATTCACGTAAGGAACAGATCTGTTGTATGTAAATATTCTGAATGGCAGTTTTGTAAACCTCAGATGTCAGTAGAGACATGGGATCCTTCTTTAGGGATTCCCAATATTCTAGTGTCAGAGTGCGTTCTGGTAAAAACTAATGCCTAAATCCGTAGTGAATTCATGGAATTTCTTGCTCTTCTCTTTTTCAAATTAAAGCTCTAGGGCAGGGGTGGGCAAAATATGGCCTGCTACTGCAGACTCCAAGCCAATTAATTAAACCATATAGTAGTTTCTGTAGCAAGAACTAACAGAACATTGTAACCGTCTATTGGTCCACTTAGGTATGGTTTCTTCTGTTTCAGATATTGGTTTGTCTGGTGAAATTTTAGTCTGACTTCTCTTAATCATTCAGAATCTGGGCATTTAATTTAGTTCTACTCTGGCTTTTTGTCAATGCTAGTTGTGACTAAGTATTTTCAGACCCCTTCTAGCCCTGCCGTTCCTCTCTCCATGCTAATCTCTTTTATAAATGGTCACTGATTTATGTCTTAATTCAAAGCTATCCAAGTAATAAGCCACATGCAACCTACAAGGGCTTAAGTTGGGTCCCCCAGACTCTTGTCCAGGTGCTGCTCTCCCACTCTTCTCCAGCTGCAGCCTCTTGCCTTTATCCCAGGAGTTGGCAGTGCAGTGAGCAGCACAGGGAGCTGAGGTTGAGTATGGGGGCAGCCTGTGGAGGGGGAGGATAAATAGCATCCATGTGGTCTAATGATATTGGGAGGTGCCTGTGAAGGTGTACATTGCAGGGAGTGGGATCTGCTTATGTGCCCACATGTTGCAGCAGGGTATGGGAACTGTGCTTGCATGTCTGCTCATTTCAGTGCCGGTGGGAAAGGGAATTGCACTTGTGCAGTGCAGTGGGGAATGAGGTGTCCACATGGGCTCATGATGCTGGGGTGGGGGAGGCAGAATCTGTGCAGCTTGGTGGCCTGTGGCCCAACTGGTGTGGCCCCCAGGGCATGTGATCCCTGGAGGCTTAGAGGGTAGACAGTGCTGTTTTAACTTATTTAGACTTGACAGAACTTTCTCACTCTTTGGCAAATAGAGTATTGTGGCTTTTTTGTAGTTAAAAGCTCAAAACTCTAATAATCATGTAAAGTTCATTGAGATGTATCGAGTCTTTTACCCTCAGAATCTGTTGGGGCTTGTTTTTTTTTTTTTAAAGTTGTGTTGACTTCTGTCATAGAAACTTTGCTATTGTCCAGATTTTAATCCCTGGTGGCTGGTGTTTTAAACAAGTGGAAATTCTGACCGACCGTGCAGTTGCTTGTTTATACAAAAAGTTGGGCGATTGTCCAAAAGTTCAGACAATCTGTAATGACCATAATTTAAAAACAGTCTGTACCTTTTTTATTAACATTGCAGTTGGTGTGCTCTCATGGCACGGTGTGTGGGGGGGTGGTATTTAATATGCTTTAGATAAATAGAGAAACTCTATGAACTGTGTATGAAGGTTCAGGATTTTGTTTTTCATAACTTCTTAAAAAGGTGTAAGCCAAACAGTTCTTGTTCCCATCCTGGAATTCTTTTGCTTTAATCATAAACATATAGTACTGGAAAGGACATACTGGGTCAGCTATTCTAGTCTCCTGCAATTTGGGCAACCTCATTGTAATTTGATTTTAAGTCCAAAAGAGGTCTACAAAACTTTCCACTCCCCTATGCCACAAACAGTAAAGCATTTTCTAACATCCTTAGGGTTTTTAGTTGAACCAAAGCCCTCATAAAGTACAATGTGACACAGAAGGAAAACCAGAAAAGCTAAAGGTGTCACCAGTGCATTGTCCCAGCAGTGGCAGAAAGGATGAAATATGCTCAGATGATCCTAGGAAGTAACCCATGTCCCATATTCGCTGTACTTACTAATCTGACCTTTAGGAAAATTCCTTCCTGATGCTAGACTTGGTGACTGGGTTGATCCTTAGCTTGTGAACCAGACACACTAGTCAAGCACAAGAGATCTCGCCATACCATTAACAGGTGCAGTAGTAAACCCCACTTAGTTGCCTATCTCTAATTGTGGCCAATCTGCTTCAAAACATGGCAAAATCCCCTGATCCTCCAGAAACTGAGCTGCATTCATGGAGAACGGTGGGGGACTCTTATGAACTCTGGCATCTTGTGGCAGTGACAGTGTGTCACTGGTACAAGATCCCATCCTGGATCCAGAGCAGCTCCTCGCCCTCCTGTGCACCCTGCCCGCAGGGGCAGTGCTAGGGGGAGAGCTTGTGGGGGCTATAGCCTTTACAAAATTCCTCATAGTCCCCTATCAGTGGCCGCTGCCTGCCCTGCACAGACCTGCAGCACAGTCCTCCTTTAGCGCCCCTACCATGAAAACCCTGGCCCCATGCTATCACAGTGTGGCTGCTTCTGGGGTCTCCATGGAAACCGGCCCCAGCCACGTGGACAGGTGCTGCTGGGAAATGGAGTCCACTGCTGGCTGGATCTAACCTGCAGGCTGGATGGATGATTTTGCGGGGATCAGGTATCAGATCTCAGTCATGCTATTTCAACTTACAAGCATATGTGGAACTTGAGATTTGGGTGCAAGTGGAACCCAGGATCACAGAAGCTGAACGCTGTGCACAGTATAGTTCTGCATGGGGCTCCCCTGACTGGCGCCTTCAGCTAGGCATAGCCATGTGCCTGGGAGCCCTGCATGCTGGCAGACTCCTGGCACGTGGTTCTGCATGTGTCAGGTCAGAGGGAGCTGGTGGGCTTCCCCAATTCATAGTTTCTAGGGACAGAAGGGACCTAAGAAGATCATCTAGGCCGACCCCCTGCCATGGCAGGAAAGAGTAGTGGGGTCAAACGAACCCAGCAAGGTGTTCATCTAACCTCCTCTTAAAACCCCCCAGGGTAGGAGCCTGCACCACTTCTCTTGGAAGTTGGTTCCAGACCCTAGCCGCCCTGACCGTGGAGTAGCGCCTCCTGATGTCTAACCTAAACCTACCCTCTGCCAGCTTGTGACCGTTATTCCTGGTCACTCCTGGCGGTGCTCGGGGGAACAGGGACTCCCCCAGCGCCTGCTGATCCCCCCTGACTAGTTTATAACAGGCCACAAGATCCCCCCTCAGCCTTCTCTTGTGGAGGCTGAACAGGTTCAGGTCCCGTAGCCTCTCCACATAGGGCCTGCCCTGCTGTCCCCTGATCAT
>NW_017729032.1:125104226-125104948 GCF_001723915.1 Gavialis gangeticus | reverse complement strand
TGCTTTTTACCCCCTCGTCCAAATCACTGATGAAGATGTTGAACAGTGCGGGCTCGAGGACCGAGCCCTGCGGAACCCCACTGCCCACGTCCTTCCAGGTTGAGAAGGACCCATCCACTACCACCCTCTGGGTGTGGCCCTCCAGCCAGCTGGTGACCCATTTGACTGTGTGGGTGTCGACACCACAGTCCCCTAATTTCTTAATGAGAATGGGGTGAGAGACAGTGTCAAAAGCCTTCCGGAAGTCCAGGAAGACTATGTCCACCGCTACCCCTGCATGTAATGATCTGGTGATCTGATCGTAAAAGGCCACCAGGTTGAACTCAGTGAGTTCAAAGCTGTGTGCTGGAACCCCCTTGTCACCTCCATTCAGATTCTTCAGTAATCGTAACAGTAAAGAACATAAAAGTGGAATCTCTTTATTGTTATCCATAAGCCAGAAACAACTCCAATTTTTACATTAAACTACATGAAGTTTTCAGGGCTAACGCTTATTTAAAAAATGTTTCACTTGTAAATTATACAACTGTAATAAACAGGTCAGTGAAACACATAAAATGCCATGGGTATGTTCATTTGTTGTTTTTGTTTTTAAACAAGTTCACTTTTTTACAATAGGTCCATACTTTAATGTCATCTCTTTACAGAGGCTCCCATTATGGAAATGTATGAGGTAATATAGTAGCAGAAAACAAGAAGGAAGAACATTTCCCCCCCCCCCC
>NW_017729032.1:125098154-125104162 GCF_001723915.1 Gavialis gangeticus | reverse complement strand
CCCCCCCCCCCAGAACCCAAGGCAATTACTTGGAAACAGTTTCAAGCAACCCAGATGGAATAGAAGTAACTTTCTTCTTGGAGTAGAACAGAACACAGATGGGGTGTGTAGGAAGTTGGTTTTTTTTTTTTTTAATTTTTTAATAAGACCATGTTTAAATAACAATAGTGTCACAATTCTATAGACTTTATTTGCAGAAATTTGAATTCAGATGTGATATGAATTCATTAGATTTGTAATATGTCTCCACAAGTTCCAGTACAAAATTTGGATAAACTGCTATGCCAATGCAGAACAGCTCTCTGACTGCTCTTGGGGCTCATCTAAACACAGCTTTTTTTACTACTTGACTATTTTTCTTAGTTAAAACTGCTATAGTGAAACAGTTCAAATCCCCATTGTTGTGTGTAGGTAGCCTTTTTGCTGACTTTTTCTGGACCTTAGAAAGAATTCTGCTAGCTGGTTTCTAGTTTTTTAAATAACCTTAAATAGGCCACAGAAGGGACGTATTCTGGATTTATAGGAAAGTTGAAGCAAAGAGGTCAGTCTCTGTAGTTGACATGTGTTTAGCATGCTTTAAGGAAGTATGTTCAGGAACATTAAGGAAGTGATTTTCAACATTTTAAATACATTTTAGACCTGGTATTGTGTTGTTAATTCTTCATGATTGTAGTGCTCATAACTGTCTTAGTAGTCATGTAAAATCAAGGAATATTTTTTTGATCAAATTCTGCACAGTGGCAGTCAGGCTTTAATTAATTAATGATATTTCCTTTATTTTTGGTGAGGGTTTTCTCCAGGCCTTGCTCCAGAAAGGAAAGATTTTTATTGGTCCATATACTTCCCACACTTGAGGCACATTGCTAATGGTAATCCCATTGTAACTGTTGTGTACACCTTAGCATGAAAAATAGAAGAATGTTGTCTATGATTATCTGTAAACTTACTCTCTTCAAGTATAGAGTCCACAGCCTGTATTGCAGATTAAACAAATCATTCAGGATAGAAATGGAAATTTGACATCAAAGGATTTTTTTTCTGTTGTCATTAGGTAGAACTTAATGTGCATCTCAAAGTATATTTAACACGGTCTGTAATCAAGTAAAATAAATCTAAATTATGTTGCCTGGGGAACTTATCCTAACTGAAGGAGACCTCAGAAATGCTAGTAACTAGTAAGGATGCTGCTCGGACCTAAAAAAGTCTTTGTTTCACCACTACGGTTAAAGGAAGCTTAAATAATCATAGTAAAGGATCCGTAGACCCTGCTGTTCTGAGAAAGGAAAGTTGTGGGTAAGCATAGTTAAATTATCCAATTTTAGCGGACAGCTAGAGCTAATGCATGTAGCCACATTATCTGACTTGTGAGGCTGGAATTTGTCAATGATGGCATTAATTGCTGCAGCTCTTGGAGTCACAGCAGACACTGCACCACCTTCACCAAAGTTTTGGCCCCTAGGCCAGATGATGCATCTCTGTGCTCTGGATCTGGCCCTGGGGCTCCCCATGGGGTTTGTAATGCCACCAAATTTCTGAACCCGTGGGGAACCCTGAAAGCTGGATATGATGGCTCTGTGAACCAAATCTAGCCTGAGGACCAGATCAGGATAGCTTGGGGATGACCAAAATTTTTCATTCTGTGGGTGGTGACCAGTATTGCAGAAATGTAGCTTGACTCAGTTGTCTATTACAAATTAAACACCACAAAAGAAGGATCTCTGGGACATAGGTCTGTCTCTATAATGAGTCACTTACGATCATGAAGTCCTCAATTTTTTTCTAGACTAACATCCAAGGAAGTTGGTTAATGAATAAATACAACAAAAGTGTGGTTTTTGAAAATGTGTTCTAGTACTTTTTTTTCCTCTTGGCAGTCTCTTATTTAACAAATGGGTGAATATGCAATTGAGGAACTGTATCTCAGATAACAGACAGGAAGGAATGTGTCATCCGTTGATCTCCACTGAAATGTTATGCTGAAAGGAAGAAAAACAAGTCAAAGGGACTTTGCCAACTACTGTTAATATAATTATATAAAATGACCTTTCATTTAACTGCAGATAAATCCATTATCTCAAAAGCTATACTACTGGAAGTGTATCTTAGTTATTAAACTAACTATGAAAGAGAGTTTTGTTACATTTCTTAACATATAGAAAACATAAGTGTTCTTTTAACCATTTTGGATCCTACAATATTTAATTTAAAAAAATCTGTCCCTTGAATTCATTATTAATAAGCAGTAGCATAGTAACCTGTTCTATATTGGTTTGACAAGTTAAGGTGTTTGGGAAGCTTTTCCTTACAAGTGTGCAGAGGCACAACTGGGCAGTTCTATGCTGTGGGTGATGACCAGGAGAACAGTGGCAGTAGCTGCCACTTTTGTGCCCCCTTTCCCCTCCCCCCTCATCGTCAGGATGTCACTCAAGGCTGGTACCCCAATGACCCCCTCCCCCCAGCTGTGCTACCATGATGAAGGGTCTCAGTCATCAGTTCCTGTAGGATTTAAGCTTATGCCTGTAAAAACAAAGACCACAGCCTTTTTATGGTTTTAAAGATAGTCTTCCAAATGTGAAATCAGTGTAACTTTATACATTCATGGGGTATAAGAGATTATACACAACGCAGATGCCTGTTACTTTAGGCAGCTGTAGTGGTAGGTACTGGGGTTCATTCTCAAATAGATTAAAGAATGATGGAGAAAGAATAGAGTAGTAGAGTGTTTGGGGTTTTTTTTTTTTAAATCTCACAGCATCAAGGAGGCTGAGATGAGGTAGGGAAAACTAGCTCAAAGACTGCAACAGCCCATATGGAGGAAGAAAGGCAGATTTATGCATTGGGGAAGGAGACTTCAAATTTAGCAGACATCCCCTATCGGTAGATTCTGCTGCAGGAATGGAACTTTAAATTAGGATTCAGGGAACAGCCCTCTGATGGGAATCCTACTTTCTTCTCTTTTCCCAACAGCACATATAAGTGGCATCATACTTCTACTATCTTTTGGTTGTTTAGGTGCCTCGTAATTTTTTTTAAACAGTTATGCCAGCAGTAGTATATTTTTGGAGTTCATGATTGAAATGAAAATAGAGTTACTTAACTGTCTGGAATCAAAGTGAGAAAACTCTTTTATCCTGCAAAATTGTCTTGGATAAACTTAAAGGACAAATTCATTTGGTCTGTTTCATACAGATTTAAAAAAGAGAAGTCATTCTGTTCTTACCATGAAAAAAACAGGTGGCTACTTGAAGAGTCCTGATCATTGAAAACCTTGAGAGGCAATGTTAATTGTCACTGAAAATGAAATTCTGGCTTATTCTTTTGGGTTTATTTTTATCAGTTCTTAATAGGAAATGGTTAGGATTCCAGATCTTTTTCCCCCGTGAAAATTTAAGTGAGGGGCAAGGATTTCTTAGGGTGGTATCTTTTATTTGACCAACTGCATAGTTGAGATGGAGTTAGGCAAGTTTTTGAATTTCAGACATTCATCATAAGGTAAAAACAATGCCGCCCCCCCCCTTGCCTTTCACACAATTCTTGGACCTTCACAGCAACAGTATCACCCTAACACTACCACTTCTGAAAATTAAAGCAGACCTGGAGAATACAAGAGTCACTTCCTTTCTCTCATATATTCATTAATTAAATCAATGCTATTAAGTAGGCAGTCCTACTTAGGTATGCAGTATAGGAAAGATTCAGTGTTAACTGCTCAGCCAGCCATTTCTCTTCCTTCCTTTCCTGCCAGGCTCTTGGGGCATTATAAAATAAGTACTATAAGTAACAATTTTTAAAATGCTATATAATAAAAACAAACTAAAATATGGTGAATTTTTACATGGGGGGGGGGAAGGGAAGAAATTATTAGAAGTCTTATGTTCATGAGATATGGTTTGCTTAGTGTCCTATCAATACAAATTACATTTCACTTGTCTACAAATTGGTTGTGCTTTGTGTCGGTGAGAAGTTCCACTATTTGAGTGGGCCACTATAGTAAAAGTGCAATTGCCCGAGTTAAAGAGCAAAGTTCTTAAGATCTCTTTTGAATTTAACCACTGCTTATGCCAGAGGTAACCAATCTTTTAGACTACCAGGCCAGATCAGCCTGGCTTGGGTCTGCAGCAAGTTAGTGCTCTTGACCTGGGTTGTTGTTGCCACCACTGCTGCTTCTCCTTGCTGCCCAGATGTGCCTCCCCTTCCCCCTCCCCTCACAGCTGCTTGGCTCCACAGGCTAAATTCTCAGGATCCACAGCCTGGATCCAGCCTGCTGACTCCTGGCCTGTACTATTAAAGGCTTTAAAAATCTATATGAGCTATTTAAAATCTGTTGTTTCATAGCTAGTCAAGGAACAGGACACAAGAGTATGCACAGTCACTGTTTCAATTGAGTGAGCAGATGTATTGCATTCGTCACAAGCTTGTAAGCAGCTGATGGAGACCAGAACCTTGCCCTTTTGGGCACCCTTACTCCATGTCCCCCCTGTATGTCCCTGCCCCCACAGCTGTGCCTGTACCCCTAATGCCTGTCCCTACTTGCCTGACCTCTCCTGCTGCTTACCTTCTGGGTGGCATCTCTTGCTCAGGAGCAGTCAGCAGTGGTGGTGGCCCCAGCCCTGGCCTGGCCAGGGAGAAGTAACGAAGGTAGCTCTGATCTTGTCCAGGCTGGAGCTGGAGCTGAAGGCAAGCAGGAGTGGAGGGTGGGTGGAGCAAGTGGATGGGTGGAGCAGGCTGTGTGGTCTCTCCCATACACTCCCCCTACCATGCAGTCTCCCCCATGCTTCCCTTGCTGCACATCCCCTCCCCTACCACACAAGCCACCCTGGCCTGGGGCAGGCAGTGACTCAGCTCTGCCTTGGGCCCAGAGCCTGGGGCCATAGCCAGAGCTGAACTCTGCCTGCCCCTGGCCAGTACTCAAATCTAAGACTAGGCTCTTCCCCCTCCTCCCCTCCCCTAGTGATGGGGGGTGGGGGGGATGGATGGGCACCTTGTCTTGGATTTGAGTATATATGGCAATTTCTGTATTTCACATTGGGATTGCCACTCCCACCCCTTTTCTCTGTCCCAAGTTGAGTATTTGGGGTACATGTCATTCTTAATTTTTTTTTCTCTCTTCTCTTCTTTCCCTCCTCCTTTTATAGCTTGCACCACATCATATCCTACGATTCAAAAGTTTGGAATTGGACTGTATAGCTCATGAGCGCGTGATAACCGTCATAGCTTCTGGCCAGTCCTATCTGACTGTTCAGCCGCGATTTTAAGTCCATTTCCATTTCCTTCTTGCAGCCATATCCAGGAACTACTGCTTCCTCTTTCCAGTCTAACTGTACTTCCAGTTGGACTATTGTTTTTGCCTCCTATTGTGTCAGGGTCACGGATGATCAGAACAGTTTTTCAATGTGGGAAAATTGAGTACTGGAAATTGTTGGGTTTTTTTGTCTTTCGTTTCCTTTACCCACATATGTGGATCCTCTCTTTCTTCCTAAGGAATTATTTCCCTTTTGTCTCTTTGGGTTTTTCTACAATAATAAATCCTAGCTGTCCCATGGTTGCTTGTTTTTTGTTTTTTTTTGTTTTTTTGTTTTTTTTTCAAAGTCCAAGTTCTTAAAGGAGTAGATTTTGCTTAGGGGCAACCAACACGGGTTCATTAGAGGCAGGTCCTCTCGGACCAACCTGGTGGCCTTCTACGACCAGGTCACCAAATCCTTAGATGCAGGGGTAGCAGTGGACATAGTCTTTCTGGACTTTCGGAAGGCTTTTGACACTGTCTCTCACCCCATTCTCATTAAGAAACTGGGGGACTGTGGTGTCGACACCTACACAGTCAAATAGGTCGCCAACTGGCTGGAGGGCCGCACCCAGAGAGTGGTGGTGGATGGGTCATTTTCAACCTGGAGGGATGTGGGCAGTGCTCGGTCCTCAGGCCCGCGCTGTTCGACATCTTCATCAGGGACTTGGACGAGGGGGTAAAAAGCACCCTGTTCAAATTTGCTGATGACACTAAGATGTGGGGG
>NW_017729032.1:125078204-125093154 GCF_001723915.1 Gavialis gangeticus | reverse complement strand
TGGGGGTCGTTAAGAGGAGGCTAGATTAACACCTTGCTGGGGTCGTTTGACCCCAGTACTTTTTCCTGCCATGGGAGGGGGTCGGACTTGATGATCTGCTCAGGTCCCTTCCGACCCTACTAACTATGAAACTATGAGTATACCATTAATGTTGCATGAGTGCATAAGCCCCGGCAGTCATTACCTCTTTCAAGTAGCCAAATAATTGCACAGTTGCTGGCTGTGCTGAACTGTGCACCATGGCTATGCACTTTTCAATTCTTGAGCTAGTTACTTTTAAAGCTAAGTTTGTGATGATGATATAAGATGAATTCCTACCTTTTTACTGCACAGCAGGTGTATTCTTAGGCCACCAACAGATGTGCAAGTAAAGGCTTAATGGGATCTGATGCACAATGCCCATAATCATGCCTCCTGCCATGCCTCGCATGCATGGCAGGAGGTATGATTGTGGGATCTAGCACCAGAACTCATTATACCTTACTGCCAGTGCAGGGGGATCCAAGAATCGCAATCCTGGCCTCCCTTCTGACCGGTATGTGGCAAATTCCTGCAGGTGAGAGCCTTGTCAGCTGATGTGGCTGGTGTGCCCCTGTGGCTGGGAGCCCCATCCAGCTGGTGCACCTCTGTGGGTGGGAGCCTGGGTAAACTGACTTGGCTTCTAGCCGTGGGAGTTCAGCTCCAGTTCCTCCATGGGTTCAATTAATGGCATGATAGGAACTAGCCACAAAGTTATTACACTTTTTTGTGTACTAACTTTGTGGTTTATTCCTTGTTTTATCATGCCATTAACTGCATCAACATGTAGCCGCATGTGGCAAATCGCATCTTAAATGCAATGTGTGCCAGGAGCCTTAGATTATCTTTCTTTTGGATCACTTGAACTTCCCAATATCAGTACTGGATGACTTCTAGTGCTAACTTGCTATTTTTAAGTTTCCCACAGTGGAAACAGACCCCTGTTATCCATCCTTGGCCGGAGAAAGGACACGCTTGTGGAACTACTGATTCTTGTGTAATTCTTCCTGTTCATAGGAGTGGGCTTTCCTCTAGTGCTGCTGACCTGGGAGCTGCCACCTGTTGCTTTTGGAGCTCTGGTGTTAAATGCTGCCATGTTTCCTGCTGTTAGTTTTACATCAGATGAATGGGACAGCCTGAATCAATCATGCTACATGTTATTGTTACTACTTTGCCAGACCTGTTATGACTGCTGGTATTTCACTGTGAGATCTAGTAATTCTGTTATAATTCTTCTTGCCTAGGGAAAATGTCTGATCTTATCTGTTCTATCATCGTGGGAGTAGTTTAAGAATCACTTGCTAGATAGGTAGAAAGCTACAATAAAAGTGTATAATGTGAATAAAATAGAGCAATGGGGACAAAAATTTATGGCACCCTCAAGTCCTACTCCATTCCCCTTCCTCTGCCATATCTGCTACTCTCCTTTCTACTTCCTGCTTAGTATGCTGTTCTGCTTTCCATCCTATCTTTCGCTGTGTTGTCTCTCTTCTTCCTGATCTGCTGCATGCTACCTGCAAACACCCTGTGGCACTTGTGATGGGTTTGTTACCCCTGAAATAGAGCAGGATATCTAAAGACAACAGGAAAAAATCAGTGATTAAAATCACAAGGAGTTTAATCAGGAACAAAGGGAAACCTAACAATGGCATAGGCTTATTAATAGATGGAGATGGTAAATGCAACTATGCAGAAATGCCATAAGTTTTGAAATATTTCTATTTTGCAGAACAGTTTCTATTGCATGAAGATGAGAAGTGCCTTCCAATCTATGGGTGGAATGTTAAATAGCATTTTCTAGGTCCAGAGAATTTGCACTTGAGTTGTTAGAGTTGTCTGAGATGACTCATCTGCTGATGTTAATATAAGACTGGAAAAGTTCCAAAAGTCTGGATGACTGGTGGTGTCATAGAGCTGTTCAGGGAAGGCAAATGGGTTGGGCAGCTCAAATGCCAATTTATCCAATATCAGAACAAAGCCACAAAAATGTGCAATACCTGGAGAGAATGTGGTGAGAAACTTAAGCTGAGTCTCCTTATCTTCTCAAAACAGAAACCGGCAGGTGACTTGATTTAAAGTATAAGTATGTTCAGAGGGAGAGAATATCAGGTCCTCTTTTACCAAATGGAGAAAGGTTAAATTCAGATCAACGTATTCAAATGAGAAATGATGTGTCAGTTCTTAACAAGGTAGGTACACATTCATTAATAACTACCAAGGGAAAGCTGCATTCTTCATATTTTGAGTTTTTCAAAAAAAATGGGAGAGTCTCACAGATCTGCCCTGGTAAGGATAAAGGCATAGGCTTTATCTTTGGAGGGCAGGGAGGGAGGTGAACTGGTTCTGGGAGGAGGTTAGAAATGCTACTAGCCCTGTAACTGACAAAGATTACAAGCTTTTCTTTCAGGACAAAGATCAAGGTACTAAAGAAAGAGAAACTTTTATCTTATGTGACAGGATTGCCTGGAGGCTCTAATAAAGATCAGGGCTCTGTTGTGCTTAATACTATACAAGGTATAGAAAGAAATATTCCTGCCCCAGAGAACTTAGAATATAAGTAGACAGTGCAAAAAGATGAGAGGGCTGAAGTACCTTGCGCCTAGGTCCCTGACCTTGAAATAATTAGACTATTTTATTTTGAAATAATTAGACTAGGTCAGGGACCTAGCCAGCAATATAACCTGGCTCAGACTCCCTCTATGGTATCTTTATTTACAGATAAAAAAGATAAAGATACCCTCTGTGGTATCTTTATTTACAAGAGTATGCTATATTCATGTATATTAATATGTGGATTTTACTATAACCTGCACTTCAGCAGGGAGATTGAGGGTTTGTAAGTTCAGTGGGATGGGGTATAAAAGGTTTTCAAAGGCCCTCTGTATGTACTAGTACAACTTTGCTGCATGCCAGTTTCTCCAAAATGATAGGAACTACTTCATGGGCAGCACAAGGTCCAACAATATTATTTGTTGTTTCCTGGAAGAATAAAGGGAAAGCAGTCCACACTTTTCAAAAGATGTGTAGTAATTGATTGTGGGTGGTGGGGAATGGCTCTTTAAACCACAAGGAAAACTCTTCCATAAACCTGACAAACGTGGTCTTCACTCTTAACCAAGGTACCACAGCACCCTGAGGTGCCTTGAGATGCTTTAAGTAGGGGAGAGGTGGTATGAGGTGCCATACAATGTTAGCAGGGTCGTTGGTTGTAACCATGTTGGTCTAAGGACATAGGAAGACAAAGTTTTTTGGGGGGTAGATGTGATATCTTTTATTAGACCAATTGAGTAGTTGGAAAAAAGTTCTTTGCAAGCTTTTGGGCAAAAGCATCCTTGTTCAGGCATTGGGAGACTGCTGTTGTTTTGAAATCTCCAAGGTAGGAAAGAAGCTAGAAGTGTGACAGGACATCAGTGAAAATGCCAAGAGAAGACATGCAAAACCTGCCAACACATCTCTACCAGTCCCATAATAACTACCCCCCACAGTGGAACTATCACCATTCCTGGATCTTACACCTGCACCTCCAGAAATGTTATACATCTCATCCAGTGCACCAAATGCCCTGATGGAAAGTATGTAGGAGAAACCAAACAACTGTGTACCAGAATGAATATACACTGAAAATCCATCAAAGACAAAAGTATATGCAATTACCTGTGGGGGCACACTTCTCACAAGACAAGTACTCCTGCTCTGATCTCCTTAATTCTAAACCTCACAGGGAATTTACAAAACACCTTTTGTAGATGAGCCTGCAAAATTCATTTCCTAAATCTATGGGATACAAAAAATCATGGACTTAATATAGACATTGGATTGGATACGACACATTGCAACCTGCCTAACATCTGATTCACCAAATACCTGCCTGAACTTACCGTGTATACATTTTTCCCCACTTCCTCCCCTCCTGTCCCCCCCCCCCCATTGTCATCTTAACTTCCACCTATTTACTTTTTCAAAGACCTTTTTCCTACCTTGGAGAAATAAATACTACAGCAGAGTCTCCCATGCTTACTGTTTGCATTCCTTCACCCATTATTTCCCCTTCCCCCTATCCCTTCTCTACCCATTATGTTCCTAACTTCCACCTATTTACATTTTCACTGACCTCCTGTCACACTTTTAGCTTCTTTTCTACCTTGGAGATCTCAGAACAACAGCAGTTTCCCAATGCCTAAACAAATAAACCCAGCGTTTACGAATAGTAATTCATAGTGTGAAAAAGTTTCTGACCTGTTGTAGTTGTTCTGAATTCTTTGCACCAAAAGAATTGTTCTGTTTTTCTGTAGTCAAAAATTGAGTGAAATTAAGAGCTGACATTTTCTAAGGAATGCCTGAAGTCTCATAAGGGGCCTTCAGTCCTAAAAGATGTGAGAACCATTGCTCTGAAAATTATGTACTAAGCCCAGAATTTACTTGGACATGCCTAGAACATTGCATTTGTAGATTTATCTTTTTACTCAGAAATTTGCCTCTCTTGTCAGGAAGCAACTTTTTCAAGAAGGGGATTTTGCTCTGTATGTTTAAGTCAAGTCAGTATACTTATTTTGCTGACAGAGATTTTTAATATCTCTTAGTAAGAGAGCCAGAGTTTTTAAAGGCAGCTGTAATAGACTGAGATAAAGTAAAGGGATGGGAAATTAGCAATCAGAGACTCGTCTGAAGAAATTGTTGTACTCAGCTTCATTAAGAAGTTAAAACTATTGCCATAAAATATCAAAACAAAATGAAACTACATTATTCACTCGATTTGTAAGATGATCCTGTTTTGTAAGATGAACTCCCCAATAATTAGATTCTATATATGGAAAATGTATACATTTGATATAATTTTCCAGGTATAGAATTTAATTATTGAAGGTTTGTCTCGAATTTGTAAACCTCCCACTGCTACAGCAGGGAAGATAAATCTGGGTGGGGGTCAGGTAGTTCCTTTGTGCTCTCCCTCCTCCCCAACTTCTTTCTCCTGGGACTCCTTTCCCCCTCCTTACTGACAGACCCTGTTCTCCCCAAGCACATGGGAGTGAGGGGCAAATTTGAAAACACTGACCTGGAAATAAACATAGCTGTAGCAATTTGCTGATAGTATTCATAGATTTAGTTCACCAAGCGATGATGCATTTTACCTTTTTTGAAACTGCTACAAGCTTTAGTTTAGGTACTCCACAAACAACTTTAGCACCTACTTTTATAGAGTACAGAATATGTATGCTACTAGTCCAAAGCCAAAAAGCTCATGATTTACCATTATGGGCCTCAACAGTGTCAACAGCATTTCAAGCCTTGGTGACCTAACAGCTCAGCGCTGTGCAGTATGTGTGTGTACTCCAGATACCCAGTTCTAGTCATGAGTGAGGGGCTAATTAGCACATGGATCTTTTGGGGGTGGGGGAGGGTATTTTTGTCATGAGTCCTGGGATGATCCAGTATTTATCTGCAGATGAGGTGCAGGGCAACCTGGTCTGGCTTCACCTCATGGTGGGTGGGCCACACTAATCATATGTGTGAAGCTGAGAGAGGGGCAAAAAGGATTCTGGTGAACCGTTTGGGGCCCTGTTTGGTGATGTTTGCCAGATATTTAAGGCTGGTGAAGAAACAGGGATAATTGGAAATGGGAAAGAAAGGCACGACTCAGTTGTGGGACTGAAGAGGAAGTTGAAATGTAGTCAGTGTAGTGGCTCACCATGTCTTGAAAAAGAGTTATTGGTGAGGGGGACTTGTAGTCAGTGGGTACTACTATATGTTTTATTCAGATAGCCTGTGCTAATCTGTCTTTGTGGAAATGACAGTGATAGTGCAAGAGAAATGGAATAAAAGCTACGTAATAGAGAATAGACACTAAGGACAAGAGCAAAGAACGAACGTAATTATAACGGTGCAGAGAGCACAGGTGTGAGTTTTTGTAATGGGTATGTGGGAGTATGGGTATGTGTATTGTAACAGCTGTATGATTCTGTAACTGTTTTGTGTTTGAAGCTGGTAGGTTTGTTGTGTATGTGTGTGTTGCAAAAAAAATCTATTGTTGTGGATAGATACCTATCCTATCGCTTCTCAGCATTTTTAAGGCTACGATCAAGTTTTCTGGGCCGCACTTTTCTGTTCCCAGGGCCAAGGTCACCTTGAATGGCATTGTGTAGTAAAGGGTGGAGACCTGTCCAATGCACTGTGGACAGAACCCTGTACAAGAGTCTACTATAGTCTTCCAGTAGGAGGATCTCAGCTACACGCCTATTTTATGGTGATGAGGAATTTCTCCCTAGCTTCCTTTGGGTTAAGGGCAAGTGAGACTTGGGGGCATCTGAAATCCAAGATCTCCAGATGCCTGCTGTTGATTTAGGAGTATCTGAAGCCACAGGCTGAAGAATCTAGGAAGGAAGATACTTGCTGGTGATAGTGCCAGACAGACTTGAACAATTGAGGTTTTGTTTGTTCAGCCGATAGGATTTAGAACTAATTTGGCTAATTTGGCCTGAGACACAAAATTAACCCCCCCCCCCACACACACAAAAATTGTTGTAGGTTCCTATCAGCATGTTTGCCCTGGTGTGGGTCACGTGTTTTATAGTCATGCTCAGTGTTGGCTGCATTTAATCAACTTTATAGTTGGTTTCTATTACTGAGTACCAGTTATTTAAAGGTAGGCAATGTACATAGTGCAGTATTCTTGTATGCAAACTTAAGATGAGGGGCTTCCCCCCACATGCTGATGGGGGGGGGGGTGGGGTAGGGGAATCTTGTCTTTTACGGGTAAAGTAGTAAGGGATGAA
This sequence comes from Gavialis gangeticus, assembly GCF_001723915.1. Classification (NCBI taxonomy): domain Eukaryota; kingdom Metazoa; phylum Chordata; order Crocodylia; family Gavialidae; genus Gavialis; species Gavialis gangeticus. The sequence goes on along the minus strand of NW_017729032.1, from coordinate 125,086,366 downwards.
TCATACCTTGCAAAGATAACAAAATGTATGATCACAAAATTGCCTTGTATCATGTTAAGAAATTGCACCAATATGATCTTGGTAAGAATCTATAACCCCTTATTTACCTGCTGCCTGGCAGGGCAGACCTGTATCAAGGTCTGTTGCTACAATATCAACTATCTGAATTAGAATACAAAAGTAAAGGCTGGGTGAAATTAAACATATATGCAGCTTTTATTGTAATTCAGTCTACATACGATTATATAAAAATTAGTATTAAGGTTGCAAGACCAAGCTCTCTGAAGTTAGAGAATACCAGAGTAAGGTCATATGGGCAACCTTGAAATTAGGCCCTAATGTCCTGAGCCTGGACATCTTCCTGAAGCATTGCAACACGACCTTATTTAGGCAGGTATTTAGCAAGCAACCTTAAGTTGTCATGTTGTTGGGGAGTATTTGTATATCTTATTTAATATTGTATCTGTTTTTATAAATTACTTTGTCTTTTTTGTAAGCTGCCTTATGTTCCTTTTCCCAAAAAAAGGACTCATATGTCTAATGAATTAGTAAAATACTGTATTTACCAGAATTTAAGATGATTCTCTAATAATTAGATTCTGTAAGTGGAAAATGTCTACATTTTGTTAGTTTTCAGATGTAATTATTGGAGGGTTATCTTAAAATGCAGGGCAGGCAAAAGGTATAAAACACTTTATACCTTGCCTTCTGCCACCTGTTCATGGCCCCCCTGCTTCTGTGCCTACCCCCTGCCACATCAGATTCTCCTTCTCACTGTCTCCTCTCACCCTCTCTTGGCTGCTTATCTTTGTCCTGGCAAGGTCTGACCCCACTCCAACCTGGGACCCAAATCACATGCTTGCTCTGGCCCCAGCTTAGCCTTGTAGCACTGAGGGCTGGAGCAAACAAATACTCTGTGGCCTGGGCTGGAATGGGACTGGAGTCTGCAGGAGATGGAGCAAAGGGAAGGTGGCAGGCAGGGTGGATAACAATGATTTTAAAAATAGTAATAAAAAATCAGATTTTTTATTTATTTGTATTTTTATATTTTTTTCTTTAAAAAAAATAAACCTTAAATAAAGATAGTTTTAATTGAAGATGCATTAAAGCTCAAAGACATCATCATGGAATGATAACTTCTAATTATATATTATTTGAGCTATTTGATATAGTCATGTAAACTTTTCTAAAAAGTTTTATAAATAGGTCACAACAGACCATAGACTATATTAGGGGCCCAATCTTATGGGGTTCTCAGAGGCTCCTCTGTAGATTAGTAAAGATTAACCTGGCCCAGCAGAACATGGTGCTCAGTCTGGAAGATCACATTAAGCATCTCTGTGATGCTTAATTTCAGCTCTCAAACTGGGGATTGGTGTCTCCAGAGATAACATCCTTGTTAACAGCAGTATATGGAGATGAGAGATAAAAGACCTGAATACCTACCCATCAGCACTCTTGTCTCTCTACAACCTTCTGTACAGAGTTAAGCCCTTACCTCTGTCTAAAAGTAAAAAGTGTCAAGAAGTTAAATAAAGTTATAACAAGAATGCACTTCCTGTAGGAAAAAAATGATTAAATCAAGGCTTCCTGACCAGTGATTTAAATCGAATTGATGTCAATCAAATCCACCCCGGTGGCAGGGGTAGGCTAGGGGGAGAGGTGGGGGGGCAATGGGTGTGGGATGTGGGGAGATGAGAGAAAGAGGCAGTGAAAAAGGCAGATGGAGAAGCAAAGGATGTGGAGGGTAGACAGAGGCTGCAGGGAAGCAGGTGGGGTTGGGGGCAGAGGTGGCAGGGGGAGACACAGTGGCTGTGGCTATGGCTCCAGCCCCAAAATGCAAGATGAGGGGCTTTTCTCCTCCTTGTTGAATGGGGAAAATCCTTTAGCCTTAGATTGGAGTAAATATGGTGTGCCTTATAATAGCTATATAATTATGTCTAAATAGTATGCGATTATGTAACTGTATTGCCGCCTCAGGTATCCAAAAAAAAATGTTTAATACTAAGGTTTTGTTTCCTAACTTTTGAGTGGTTGCTTTTTCCATTATATGCATTATTTCACTTAATTCTTGGATATAGTTTTCTAAGTGAGCTTAAAAAAAAGCACACTGAGGTTTCTGGACCAGGGGGTACAGGGTTCTGAGGCTGTGGAGGTGAGAGGCAGGGGATGCAGAGACATCGGGGGAGGGCAGCGGGGTAGGCAGCTCTGGCTCCGCAGCAGCTGCCTGCCCCTCTTGTGTCTCATACTTGATTCCAAGATTAAGGACATTTTCCCTCATGTTAAATGAGAGAAACAAACCTCGACTTAGAATCGAGTAAGTGCAGTATTTGAGATTTTTTTTTTTTAAGGAGAAGAATGTATGAAAGTAAGAAAGCATTCTTTTATTTAGTTTTTAGAAGTGCTGGAATGAAAAAGAGCATGGACAGTGTAACAGAGAAGTACCCTTACTGTCATGGCATTGACTCGAGAAGGTACTCCATTAGCTGTTGAGCATTAGTGGGAATCTCAAAGTGGATAGTACGGTATTCATTTGGAAAGAAGAACACTTGGAATCTTGTTCTGCTGTAGAGTTCCAAACTGTAATAAGCAAGTTAATATTTAATGTAGAACAAATTTAACTCTTACTCTAAAATACCTTATGTGGTTTTTTTTTCTTATTGTAATATGTGTACTGTCAGAATATCGTAATGCATTTCTCTGTTGCACCATTTTTAGTTTTTGTTCCGGTAGCATTAAAATGGATCCACCTATTTTTCTAGAGGAGTACTACCCCCTTTAGAGGCTGTCCTTTGTCTTGCATTCTCATCATGACAGCAAACTGCAGCTTGGAAGTTGAACTAGTTTGTACTTTCCATAGCTTCTGCGTAGAAAAGGCTCTTTTCTCTGGATCACTGGCATGGTGTTTACTTTGATCCCAAGAACAGGTTTTCTCAGGTTTTTCAGTTTTCTGGCTAACAATGCAGGCAAGAACAAACAGAAGTATAAAAAAAGAGCTTGTTATAGCCTCTCCGCAACAGTACAGGGATGCAGCTCAGTGTGAAGTAGAAGTGGACAGTCCTGTGGAAGTGCTGGTAAGAATTTGTGTAAATTAAATCTTTCTGTCTAACTTTCTTACACTTTTTGAGAAGTGTCTTGATTTTTTGTTTGTTTGTTTTGTTAATTAATCAGACTTTATTCAGGTTGTTCTTGATCCTTTTCTACCAATATGTATTTGCTTTTGGTGTGTAGTTTGGTTTCAGTGAGGTTTTACTTGAGGATTCCAGAATATATTTCAGGCTCTTATTTCATACTATTTACTGCTAAACATCTGTTTATTTTAGCTTAATGTATCTTAAGGTGGTTGTACAAATCTTTAAATTGAGGTTATCTACATTCTTTAATACAAGCAGGACATTACATTTTGTTTTTCAAGAGGCATTGCTTTTGCTTAGACATTTCCTAAATTGTTAATATTTTAAGGACATATACTACAGAATTCATAATTTATTTAATATTCCTGAGATTAGTGTGGCCTATTCAGGTATGCTTAATTGAAGGCTACATTTCCAACCCATACTGAATCAAATATTTTTATCTTTATAATTGTTGAATTGTGAAGTGAAACGTGTGCTCTCTGAGGGAGGAATTTGAGAAGAGTTTGTTCTCTGTTGCTGAGTGGGCTGTATGCTTCTGCTGGAATTTTTATTGTACAGTAAGAGAGCATAGTATTTTTGTATGCAGGCTCCAAGAAATCCTCCAACACAGTGCAGCTAAAACAATTAACTTTTTCAGAGCCTCTCTTTAATCCCCAGGCAAGTCAGTAAGTGTATAATTGTGCTTGATAATTGGAAACAAGTACTCTATTTAATTATGTCTGTAAGGTGTTCCATTTTTGCAAATGAGGTGCTGAAAATTTTGACCATGCTATTATTATTTTTGACTGTAGTTGGGAAAGGGTTGGTTTGTTTGTTTGTTTGTTTGTTTGTTTGTTTTAATGCTTTATTATTTTCATTTTGTTGCTTAGGAACTATAGCTCCCATTGAAATATGTGGAAGCTGCTGAAGACTTAAATCACGTTTATTTTGGCATGCAAATGAAACACTTTTGCCTCTATTAGAAAATAGTCTTGGTGGTTAGTGATTTGTTTATTTTTATGTAGTTACAAAATGCATTTTATTACCTAAAGAAAGTGTGTGCTAGAAAGGAAATCTGATAATAGAAACTCTTCTGACACTTAATTTGATTCTTTATTCAAAGAAGCCATTAATTAAACCTTCCCTTAATACAGGTGTGTTCTGATTTTGTGCAGATATTTATTTGAGAAATGTGAGCTAATCTTTGTTTAGGTTTTGCTTTTTGTGTTTTTTTGTTCTGTTTGAAGTGCTTAACTTTATTTAGAATAGGTTTTTGTCCCCCCGTGAATATTATGAGAAGGTATGTAGTGTTGTTGCAGATGTTTAAAAATGCTGAAGTTGGTGTAACATGTACATACTTACTAGAAACATAGTAGAACAGGATACTAATTTGTCCATATAATTTAAGCATTCTTTTAATTTTCAGAATACTATTTCTGTGTCCTAACATGCATGGGATACATGAGCCCTGCATGTTTCAATATATCCCACACCATATATGATGCATAATTAAGTATATATATTGTAGGGGATAGATATAAATGAAAAAGACATTTTAGAAATCAAAATTCTTGATAAACATTACATTTGACATTAGAACCTACTCACGTTAAATGTATATGCACTAACAAAAGTGATCCTCTTGTAATTTCAGTTACCTATTTCTGTTTTAACCTCTTGAATAATGCTGCTGCCCACAATTTAATATTTGCTGCTGTAAAGGTATTTATGCTAGATTTGGTTGATTTATGCTGTTCCAGTATATAGATAATTTTGTATTTATAAATGCTGCAGCCCCTATATAGGACACTTTTTGGAACACATCTAGAGGTATGTGCTTACCTACCCCAAGGCCTCTTTTGGGGGGGCTGCACTGTTTTTGCTGCCTCCTTGTTCAAAGCATATTTAATTTGTTAGAAAAAATAGTAAGGTGATTACACTGGGCTCTGTCTGGGATAATAGACTCTGAAATGGCAGTGGATCAGTTTAACTGTGTTTTTTCTGGAATTAGTAGTAGGATCATGGAAAGATTGCTATTCATCTGCTCAAATAAGACTAAGATCATGCTACCTCAGGGGCCAGCAGTTAACAGCCCACAGGCCAGAACAACCCAGTTCTGGTCCAGTGTAGACTAGGGGGCTTCCCCTGTGCCTTCACTGGGTCCAGGCAACCATGATGCTGCAACTTCTTGCAGCCCCCTTCCTGCAATGTGAGCACAGCTAAATGCTGCAGTGCCCCAGTTCAGCTGCCCACTGCCTGAAAGCTGTGCCTCTGCTGTGGGGGGTAGAGAGGGTGGAAAGGAGAGCAGGGTGAAGCAGTAATATTGCGGATACAGTTTTGTAAATACCTGGTCCCAACACATCTCCCCGCCACTTGGAGGCTATGCCTGTGTCACAGCTGGGGAGAGGGCAGCTGGGAGAAGTGGAGGCAGCACAGAAGCAGCTTCCTGGCCCCAGCATGAGAGCAGGGAAAACCCTGCTCTGCTGGGTACACTGTTGAAGCCATCTGCCCTGCATTATACTGGAGCTGGAAGGGTGAGAAGTGTCAGCATCATGGACACAACTGGAAGCTACCTGACCCCAACACAGGCATAGGTGTGGGCACAGGCAGAGCTCTGCAGACCTAGTAGCTCCATGGGCCAAATGTGGCCCACAGGCTGTACATTACTGACCTCTGTGCTACTTTGTGGAAACAACTAGAAGAAATGGCAGAAACTATACTGGCTCACTTCTTGTTTCTCAGATTACCAAACTACGGCTTTTACTGAATTGTCTTGAGGCTTTGGTTGGGATAGGAGTCAGAAATGTGGAGTTTTAGGCATGGACTAAAGTGTTGCAACCTGTTGTCTCAGAGGCCTATTTTCTTACAGTTATTCACGCCTCTCTTAACCTGCATGTTTCGCTTCTGTAAAGTGATTTATTTTGAGATGCAATTCAAGAGCAGCAGTTAGAAAATATAGTTAGGATAGAATAGGTTGCTTCCTGTATGAAGTGTTTCAAGGCACGTTTATATATGGCCTTCTCTGATCCATGATGGCTTATGGTTTATTTCAGTGTACAGTTTGCAAGGACTTGGTTTTAAAGTTTAGGAATTCATATATCCATGTTTTGTATATCCTTGTGGGATACTGAAGCAGAGATTAGTTAACTGAGAGCAGCCCGGGCTCTGTGGCGGGTGGTAAGGACCTGCCCAGAGCCTGGGCCAGTTATGGCAGGTGGCCAGGAGGCTGCAAGCCACTACACTGACGTCTGTGGAGCCCTGGCCTGGTTTGTTGCTGGCAGCAGGTACATGAGCCCATCAGGGCAGACAGCAGAGAAGGGGCCGGGGCTGTGCTGCCACAATAAGAATTAGGCCACTCATGGATCCCCAGTCATCTGCCCTAAAGCAAGCGTGCACCCACTGTTGGCCCCTTTCCCACTATCTGCCCTGAGGTGCACATGCCAAGCAAAATGCCTTTGCATGTGCCACACTCTGATGTGTGCTGGGTTTGCCAGCCCTTGTCCCAATACATCAGATGGTATTTCTGGGATTCTGCAATTCTTATTTGAATCCTAAGAGATCCTTATCCTAAGATAATTCTCATCTAGGCCTCAGTTCTTTTTTGGTATAGAATTTTTCACATCTCCCTAGCAACCTATTGTCCAGTATTGCTATCCTTTCCAAATGTACCCGGTAAATGTTTTGGAAGGAGGGGAGGGTATGGTCTTCACACCAGACAGCAGGAGAGCAATAGCAAGCAAAATAAAATGCACTCGGCAGGTTGAAGATAGGAGACATCCATTATATTAGGTATGGGCAAAATATGGTCCACAGGCCAGATCTGACCTGCTAGGCACTTTCATTGGGCCCGCAGCACCCGCCGGCCAATTGTCCCCTGCCCAGCCCTTCCACCCACAAGGGTTGGGAGCAAGGCACCCACGTATACACCCCCTCCCCCCAAATATACCCTGTTGTGCCTTGCTTCCACCCTCATGGGCAGAAGGGCCTGGCCCAGCCAGTATGCAGCCTCTAGGGGACCTCCTCTGTTACCCCAGTGTCCTGCTCACTCTGGGCAGCAGGTAGGGAAGTGGTGGGGAGTGGGAGTGGGAGCTGCAGCTGGGCAGGAGCGTGGAGTGTGGCGCTAGGGTTGGTGGCAGCATGGAGCTCAGGTGGGCCGAGTGTGGGTGTGAGGGAGGGTGAGGGGTGTGGGCCCCCCCCCCCACATCTACCATGGCCCTCAGGGTGGTTGTGCCAAGCACACATGCTGGTGCCTGGCGGTGTGCAGTTCTGGCCAGTGCTGCACATCATGGTGAGTGCAGCCCAACTGGGCTGCCTCTATTGCTGTTGATCCCCACTGCGCACGTACAGCCCCCACACTCATGCACCACTGGAGGGAAGCTCCCTGTGATGGAGCCGGCTGCCTTCCCTGCTGTGCAAGTCCCAGGACTCTGGTGGAAGTGGAAGGGAGCCCCGGCCTGTGCTTCCTTGCGGCGTCCTGGACCTGCATGGCAGGGGGTTGTGAAGGCTTTCCTCCAGTAGCACAAAAGTGTGGGTACTGTGCATGTGTGGCAGGGAGTGCCGGTGATAGAGCAATGCGCAGTGCTGGCCAGAGCAGTGTGCTGCTGGGCATGAGCTCCCTGAGTGTCCTCACCTGCTGCTGCTGCACCATGAGAGTGTGAGGGGGTCCTCACACCCCCTACCCTCCAACACCCCCCACAAGTGCCCCACATCCACAACCTTCCCCTACAACCCTTCACATATACGCACCCTTAACATACTCTATGCCTCCCCCACAACCTTACAACCTAGCGCGCGTGTGTGTGCACGCGCACACACATACACACACAATAGAAGACTAAGAATTTATTTTTGAGTTATTATGCGGTCACCTCTACATACAGTATGCAAACACAAATGACAAAAATATTTTTTGTAATTAAATTAAAATATGTTATAGTAGGTGTTTGACTTCTAGTGTATGATTTGGTTTTTTTTCTGGCTCTAAGATGGCAACCTCCCTCCCCAAAAGTGTATTTTCGGAGGGGTGGGGAGGGACTTCTGGTGGCA
>NW_017729032.1:125057456-125077980 GCF_001723915.1 Gavialis gangeticus | reverse complement strand
GAAAGGGGGGACACGCTTCCAGTCCCAAGATGGCGACCAGGGGGCAGAGCAACTGTCAAGGGGTGGGGCTACCCATGCGGCCCCCAAAGCTCACCAAACCTTGTTAAGCGGCCCTCCACCCGAAGTAATTGCCTGCCCCTGTGCTATATGGCTACTTCGCAACTTCCAGTAGACTAAAATCATGGAAAAGTTTCCTCTTTACGATGCAGCCACACTGGTGGCCACACAGATGAAAAATGAGGCAATTGTGAATAGAAATGATCAAGAAGGGAGCTCAGATGAATATCAAACCTGCTGAACATCTCCCTGCAGGTACAGAGCTTGATTAGACCACATGGAGCGTGTTGAGCCACCTCCAAGCAGGGGTCATTAGGACTATAGTTAAATTGTAGCGATACTAATGATGCAAACACCAGGTGTGAATGTGGAGAAGACTTTTAGACTGTATAACACTTCCTGGCTTTCCCATGTATGGAAAAACCATGTGCCAGTGAGAACCTTACTAAGTCTACAGATCTAACGATAGTGTGTGCCCATTTTTAGACTTGGATTTCAACATGTTGGCAGGATATGAGAAGTAATAACAGCAGCTAGTGCTATTTAGATAAATTGTGATAACCTGTGAATGTACTGCACTCTTTTGAAGGAATATTGGTCAGTAAGTGGGAGAGCTTTTTAGAACCAGTAAAAAGAATTGGGGGTGATTTGGGTTAAAACTGAAATAGAAAATGTTACATTTTAAATTAGAATATACTTCGCTTTAGTGCCTGTTCTGACTTCATTTTTTTAAAACAAAGATTATTTAGGGTTTTAAGGATTTCAGGATAGAATGTATCCATAATTATTGCCAGAATTTCTGTGGTCAGTTTTTTTGGTGTTTTTTCTTTTTCTTTTTAATTCCTCAAGGGGTCATAAGATCTTTCACTTTTCCAGCTAAAAGACCTCTTAGAAAAGTAGCAATGGTGTGGATGAGTTAACAAAAGGAATATTTTACTATGGTGACTTCAGGTTTGAAATGTTAAAGCAGGGGTTGGTAATGTCTTTTTGGCAGAGTGCCAAAATCACCTTTACTTGTAAGATGTTGGCACGCCAGGGGCAGATGTCAGGGGAGCCGTGAAGGGCCTGATCCTTGCTGTGGTAACACAGCCCTAGCCCCTTCCCTGCTGTCTGCCCCAAGGAACACATGCCAAGCAAAATGCCTTTGTGTACCATGCTCTGGCACCTGTGCCAGGGGTTGCCTGCATCTGTTAGAGCATGGGCACTGTCCTTGTCTGCACTAAAAATTAACAGGCCATGTAGTATCTTTTATTTTTAGGGCTATAGAACATGGGTATGATAAAAACCATGGAAACTTTATCATTGTTTTAGATGCTAGTAGCACTAAATATCTGGATTTGACAAAGATTCTGGATTTGACAAAGTAGACTATTGCCTATGAAAACTTATGTCTCTGTAAACTACTTAGTCTCCAGTGTGCCACCCTGCCGTGCCTTCTGCCTAGGTTGACAAGGAAATTTAATTTAGTAGGATGTAGTATTGTTCATTTTAATGTGATGACTTCTGTACCTAAAGGGAAGAAGTCACCCCATAACAGAAGCAGAAATGTATTCATATCCAGAAAACATAATGTGAGTGAAGATGTTCTAGCAAAAAGTTTGGGGAATTGTTTTTAATTTGATAAGAACATGTTGCTTTGTAATGTAGACTGGAGTTCAGTGAGGATGAGCTTGGAAACTTAGTTTTACTTCACTTAGTTTTGGTTTGCCTGAGGTTAGGTTTACTTATACATTTCAGAATTATTCTACAGATACTTTGGGAAAAGGTAAGAGCACACCCTTAAGCTGACCTAACTAGTTTGACAAAAAAACCTAGTGTGGAGGAGGCCATACTGATGAAGTGCTTTTGTCATCTTACTTTGTTAGGCAAAAGATAGGACAGGGGCCACCTTAGTTCCCATTATTCAGGAAAAGAAAAGAACAACTTCCTCCCATCCTGCCCCCCAAGACTAACACAAATAACTACCTGTCTCGCCTCTTAGTTTATATTGTTTGGGAAGTGATATAGCTGATGTAGGCTTTGTTTTGTAGATGGCCCTTGGAAAAGCAGTAGAACCAGGGGATTCTAGTTTTCAGTTTAAACCAGAAAAAATGGACAAAATAGCATCATCTGGTATTAAATTGCTGTGAGAGAGCATGCAACTTCCTGTTCATTGTGTCTGTGGTTGACTCTTTAAATTTGTATAGTAGTAATATGATCAGCACTTTTTTGGTGTGGTTATATAACCTGGGGAAAATATTCAACTAATAAATAAGACTTTCTTAAAATTCTAAAGTATCTTTTTAAACTTGCTTGCTAATTGAAACCTATTATTGCTCAAATATATACAATATCAATTCATGTAATACTACAAAAACTTATTTTTAGGGAAGTTTAAGGCACTGCTGCTCAACCTTTCTGGCACACAAGCCAGATGAGTGGGGCACGGGTAGTCTGTAGGTCAGATTCAGTGCATAGACTAGCCCTGTGTTCTGGGTCTGCAGCAGTAAGTTAGGAATGGCCCTGGACACTGGATCTGGAGCTATGGACTGGCTCTTCTGCTGGTCTGGGGTTGTGGGGCTATGTCATCTGGGGCTCCCTGTGGGTCCAAAAATTTAGCAACATGGAGCTGTGGAAGCATTAATGCCCCAACCACTGCTGCCCCACTGCCAAATTTCCGGTGGCTTCCAAACTCCACTGTTTTTAAGGCACTACTAAATTGACCAAAACTAAAAATTGCTATAAGGAGTAATATAAAACATAATTATGGCATATAACCTGTACAGTTTTCCTTATGGATTACAAAATGGACATTCTTTTTCAAAAACAAACTACTTCAAAATTTAGAAAAACTGTCTAGGTTTTCTACTGGGATGTTTTGGAAAAATAAGGTTTGATTTTTTTGTGAAGAGAGGAGCAGAGGGTAAAATCTGTTGCAGGTTTAATCTAAATAAACAAGTAAATAATTGTCTTTGTAATGATAATTCAGTGGTATAAAGATTGCATATTTTAACATAAATCTGTTTTTCATCGGTTTTATATTTGTCAAAATCTAAGGAAATATTTCTTAAGTCAAATAACCACTGTGTGTGACTAGTGACTTCTGTTTTAAACATGACTACCTCTTTTATTCCTTCACTTTACTTGTTGTTATCAATTTCAAATAACCTTCTATGTCCAAAATCCTATATATAAAAATGTATATGCTTGGGTGGAGTGGAAAAGTGTGGACGATTAGCTACCTAACAATTTGCATATTTATCTTTTGACTAAGTGGTCTACAGATTAGAAAAACTATTCAAAAAGTTTACTGCAATAGTGGGCACAGCGCGAAGCAAGGTTGTCCTGTGCAAGTAATAGACTTAAAGACTCCAGTGGGGCTTTATACTCAGAAGGCACTGCTGGGTGGTGCCTTGTAGATTTAATAGACTAACATGGCTATGTATTCCGCTTTTCCGCATTTTAGAGTGATGGAACAACTGCCTTAGCAAGAGTCATAAACTAACTTCAAGTAATTCTGTACATGGTTAGAGTCTTTCTTTTACCTGAAACAGTGTACCAGAAAATGATTTTTAGTGATGGAACTGAGATTAGTTTCTGCTTCCTGGTGATGATGTTGATGTGGGTCACTGCCAAAATCCACATGCTGCTCTTAACTGTTTTTTGTTTTCTAAATATGGTTTCAGCTGATGAAATATCCTTCCTCTTTACTGAGATCATAGGCATCCCTGAAGATCTAACAAATAGCTTTAAAAAAGCAATGAACTTCAGTTCAGGAAAAGTCAAAGAATTGTAGACAATAAAGTTTATATGAATTGTGCCAGCCACTTTACTGATGAATAGGAAGACAAGAAGGGTTTTCCTGGTTCCATTAGGGCAGTGGCAACATTCCTGTTGATATTGGTTAGGACAAAACTTTACTCAAGATGTCTGCCCTAGAAACTCTTACGTTCTATAGAAGCTTCTAGGACAGGATCTTTTTTTTTGATCTCGTGTCTAGTATAAAGTCATGTGAAAAAATTTCAGTTGCTCTTAGGCTAAGTACAAACAGTCAAAAAGACTGAGGATGAATTGATTCAATCTAGGCAGCTTCCTCTAAGCTGTGTAACTTGAACTAATAACCAACTGAACTGACATTCAGTTTTCAATTTGCAGAGGGAGGCCTGCACTTACCCAGGCCACTAGGTGGTGGGTGCTACAGCACATCTTCCAGCCTGCTGGCCATTGCCAGCCCAGCCAAGTGTCCCCAAATCTCTGCTGTCCCCCCACAGGTGGTTGAGAAGTTTCCTGTCAGGGTGCTGGTTGGCCCACCTTGGGGGAGCCTAGCCTGGGTTCCCCAGCTCAGGCAGCCCTGGTGAGCTGAGAGGAATCCTACCCTGCCTCCCAGCTGCTGATTGCTTCAGCCACTGCCATGGAAGAGAGGGGGAAGGAGTCCTCTGGGCCCAGTGCCTGCCCATGCAGCTCAGCATGGGTGCAGCAGGGAGCCCCCACCTTGGGGGGCTTCCTCCCACCCCAGCCCAGGGTCCACCAGTCTGGGGCAGCCTCTGGGAGCAGAAGGGAGTACTTCTGCCCCCGCCCCCAACCTTCTTGCTTCAGCTGCTGTATCCCAGGAGTAGCCCAGGGAGCAGAGGGAAATTCCTTTGCTCCCCTGTGTTAGCTGCTGCAAGTGAAGCAAAACTAAGGCACACTTGGCTGTGGAGGAGCAGGAGAATTTCCCTCTGCTCCCTGAAGCTGCCTGAGACTCTCAGCAGCTGAGGCAAACAGCAATGTGGCTTGGGAGGGGAAGAAGTCCCCTCAGCTCCCTGGGGCTGCCCCAGACTGGTGGACACAGCTGGGGTAGGGGGAAGCTCCCCCAAGGCAGGGGCTCCCTGGTGCCCCCATGCTGGGCTCTATGGGCAGGCACCTAGCTCAGAGGTCTTTTCTTCCCCTGTCCTGTGGCAGCTGCTGAAGCAATCAGTAGCTGGGAAGGGGGAGGAGAGGGCTGCTTCCTATAGCTTCCTGGGTCCTCATGTCCTCTTTTTTTTTCTTCCTAAATCTCATGAGAGTAGAGGATTCCCATCATGCCTACTGGACTGCCGTCACCAGATAGCTGTCCTGGTTCTAAGGCTGTGCTTCTGACTCTTTCATGGCCTCTTTTTTAGGGTGCACACTTAAAACTCTGGCTTTTCCTTCCCGTCCATTTTGCTGAATTGTGATTATTCCCATGGGGCATGAATTAAGTTCAGTGGCTATGATTCTGCTGTCTCATACAGAGGCAAAGACTCTCTCACAAAGTAGAGAGTCACAAAGTGTGGCATATTTTAGTGGGGACTCCAAGATAGATCCTTTTCTGCCTCTGCACTGACGAGAAGGGAGTTCCCCAGCCTGTAGTTGTGCTGCTGGTTCTTCCTCCCCAGGTGCATCACCTTGCACTTGTCAGTGTTGAAATCCATCCTGTTCTCATCTGTCCACCCCTGTAACCTGTCTAGGTCCAATTTGGAGCCTATTCCTCCCTTCTAGTGTGCCCACATCCCCCCACGTCTCAGTGTCATCAGCAAATGTGAACAGGGTGCTTTTGACCCCCTCGTCCAAGTTGCTGATGAAGATGTTGAACAGTGCGGGCCTGAGGACCGAGCGCTGGGGAACCCCACTGCCCACATTCCTCCAAGTCAAAAATGACCCATTCCCCACCACTCTCTGGGTGCAGCCCTCCAGCCAGTTTTGACCCAATTGACAGTGTAGGTGTTGATGCCACAGTCTCCTAGTTTTTTAATGAGAACGGGGTGATAGACCCTGTTGAAGGCCTTCCTAAATTGCAGAAAGACTACGTCCACTGCTACCTCTGCATCTAAGGATTTGGTGACCTGGTCGTAGAAGGCCACCAGGTTGGTCTGGACAGGACCTGCCTCTAATGAACCTGTGTTGGTTGCCCTTAAGCATAATCTTTCCTGCTGGCCCCTTGTAGACATGTGCCAGGATAATTCTCTCAAAAAGCTTACCCAGGATTGAGATAAAACTAACTGGCCTATAGTTTCCTGGGTCCTCCTTCCTCCCTTTTTTGCTTGTGTCTAGGTAGGCCATTTTGTTAGTTTTTGTTTCCTATATTTTGATTACTTGCCTTTGTGATTGTTTAGGGAAGGCCCTCTGTTACCAGCTACTATCCCTGCTGTTTTCAACTAAATCTGGTGTAACACACACAAGTGACAGAGTTTTGCTTTCAGCAGTTGGAGATGTAGTTTCCCAGAAACCTTGCACCTATCTCCCTGAAACCTGGCAGGCTTCATGGCCTCAGCAGGGGCTAGCATGCCTGCAGTTTTCATCCAAATCGGCCAAAAAATGACAAAATTATAGGTATTTCAGTGATTCACGGTTATAGTCTGTGGCCAAATAGCCAAATCTTTCTGAATCGGCACCAAATTTCCCGAAGCTGATTAGGCTGAATCAGTTTGGGACAGTGATCCAAATCAAATCACTGTCTTCAGAATTGGCCGAGTCTGAATCTGAATTGAATGCTTCCCTGTTTGCACAGGCCTACTCTCTGGCTCTTGCGCTCACCTAGCTTTCTGAGGCTTAATGTCAGTGAATCCTCTTAGATGTTCTTGTATTGAAGTGCAATTGCTCTGAACAACACAGTGGCTTTTCCCACTCAGAAAGCTAGTTTGAGGGGAATGTTCACATAACGGGGTCTGTGATCACCTGCTGGGTGTGATTTAGGATATTTCAGTATTGCAGGAAAAATTACTGTCCAGTTTTTCACTAGCTCAAGATGAGGGGAACTGTTGCAGGAGCCTGACTATGGTGAGGCAGAGGCATAACTAGGGAGCTACCAAATTTACAGCAGAAGTGGGGTGCACAGCAGTTCCTTTAATCTTTCATGTTCTCTCCCTTCTACCCCCCCCACTGTTGATTGGCAGAGGGGCTCCACTACCTCCTGATCAGTAGGCAAAAACCATGGTTTTAAATATGCTGTGGTTTTTGTCTTCTCACTGGTCAGCCAATCAGTGACAGGAAGCAAAAGCGGCGCCATATTTAAAACTGCAGTTTTTGTCTCCCCACTGATCAGGAGCAAGCTGCAGGTTAGCCCCTCCATCAGTGGTGGAAGGGCGCAAGGGGGAACCTGGAAGATTAAAGGACCCGCAGTGCACCCCATTTCTGCCATGAATTCAGTAGGTCCCTAAGCATACCTGAGAATTTTAGCACCAGGGGGTGAGGAGTTGGGGGAGAGTCTCACCAGAGACTTGAAAGACCCCATGGTGCACATTCTCCCTGGGGACTGTTGCTACTACTGCCCCATAAACTCCCCACATGCTGGTGGCTGTTTCTGCTGTGGCTGTACATTCTGGCATCTCCTGTAAATTGGTACCTGGGCTGTTGTCCTGTTCTCCCAGCTCTTGTTACATTAGTGTGCTGTGGAGCCTTGATTACCTGACCAGGTGGACCTCTGAGGACTCTTCCAAAAAAGGTTGAACTGGAGTGAGGGATGCCTCTTTAAGAAAGTTTTTCTAAAGGGTCTATATTCTCTCGTGCCTTATCATTAAAGAACAAAGACATTCAGAAGTCCTCTGCAAAAGCCATGTCTACAGTCATTCATATGCTACACTTATCAAATGTCCCCTGAAGAGGTATGCTACAAATCAGAAAGCTTACCCCTCTAGTTCTGAGTTCTCAAAAATATGCATTTAAGCTATTAGTTTTATTTGGTGGGAGTGGGGAGGGGAAGGTCAGTATTGATGCTAGCAGGGCCTACAACAGTTGAGTTCTGGAGCTTATTTTCTGAGGGAGGTTTATCAGGAAATGGGCCAGAGAGGGAAAGAAGGAAACCGTGCAACCTCCTGAGATCCAGAGCTGCTCAGAGTCTATGGGGACCCAGAATAGTAGTTGGTGTCCAGAGGGGGAGAATTTCACATAGGTTTATGGGTCTTTGTAATCTACGTAATGTTCTTTTAACTTAAGTAATGATTAAAACCATTTCCTAATTCTTAAAGTAACATTATCCTTGTATACTACATGTGCACTTCTGTTGCTTTAGTTTTGTTTAAATGAAGCTTCTGTGCCACACATAAAACACAGAAATATTATTTCCTCCTTTAGTATCCTTCCAGCATACATATAAACAATTGCTATTTCTTTTTCTAGTCACTGTTTACACCCTGTTCTTGTTTCTCATGAAAAGCTCTACTTTCCAAATTTTTTTATAGTTTTTTTTTCATTCTTTTTGAATTCCCTACAGTATTTTAGCATTCACTTAACAGGAAGGTTACCATGTGGTAGATATTAGAAAGTCTGAAGTCAAAGTTCTGAGTAACCTATAAACTAAACTTGAACTTTGGTAACCATTTTCTAGTGGGGGAAAAAACCTGTTTTGAGCTTTATTTTAAAAACTTGATTTATTTGCCTCATTTGAGGAGAGAGATTGTTTGCAGTTTTTGAAGTAGCCATGATCAGTATCTAGGTTTCTTGTTTTTAAATAGAATGAGTAATTTGATGATAAGCAACAATTGCTGCATAGGGTTAGTTTTTAGCTAGTTACCATACATCTGAATTTTCCTGGACATGTCCTCTTTTTGGATCCTCCCATCTCTGTCCAGGCAGTTTTTTAAAATATCAACAAATGTTTGAGATTTTTGTTCTGGTCAGTATCAAAGTTTTCCCCAGCACTTCACAGGTTGCCTTAACGAGGAGCTACTTGGGGCTGGCAGGAGAGCAATTGGAGGCAGGGCTGGCATGCAGCCAGGCAGGGTGGTGGGAACAGCCCCAGCAGCTGCATATAGGTAAGTGTATGGGGGGAAGGGGTTGGAAGCTGTCTGGGCACTGGGGTGTGCAGCAGGGTTGGGGAGGTGGGGGAGGAGCCTGCCTGTCCAGCAGTAGAAGGGGGCGGTGGTGGGGAGCCTTCAGGGGCAGCAGGGAGCTACATGGCTGGCTGGTTGACACCAGGGCCGGTGTTCTTGTGCTTGGAGGGGCAGGGTATCCAGGAGACACTGCAGGTCTAGAGGGGAGCAGGGGCTTGTAGGTCAGGAATGAGGGGCACTGGCAGGGCTGTTGGGGGCAGAGGGGCTGTGGGTCAGAAGAGAGTGGCAGGGCTGGCGGGCTATGGCTTGGGAGTGAAGGGGGTAAATGTGGGTCTGGAGCACAGGGCACAGGCAGTGCAAAGGAGCTGCAGGTCGGGAGTGAGGTGTATCAGCAGGAATGGGGGAGGAGGGGACTGCAGCATGGTCTGACGGGTGGGGTACTGTGGGTCAGGAGTGAGGGGAGCAGCAGGGTTGGGGGGCTGTGGCTTGGGAGTGAGGGACAGGGGCAGGGCATGGCCATATTACTGCCCCCTGTCCTATTTCCTTCCCCCACCCCAACAGGTGTCATCTTTTTTGAAACTGGAAATATAGTAACCCTACTTTAGCAGAAATTTTAAAAGATTATTAAACACAGGAAAATAAGGAAAATAGATCTTATACAGTTATAACTCTAGTGTAATGTGAGATTCTTCCCTGCTTATAAGTGTGGAATATTCTTTCTTACAGATTTCTAACTGATTCTAGTGAAGGTAATGTGCTGATCTTGCTCAGCAAAGTACCAAAATCTGCTTGCTCTCTGTAGTGGTATAGAAATGTCTTCCTGAATCTTCATTCAGGTGTCCATTGTTTGCATGTTACAATACTGTGGTATTTCAATTTTCACCACAGCAAAAACATTGTAAAACTATCCATATTTTGCATTGTTCTATAGAATCTGAAGTTACATTAAGTATTTCTAGGCTTGCTAGTTGTATAGAAAGTTCTTCACAATTATAAATCAACATGCTGCTCATCACCTTTGGGCAAGATTTAAACAGTGTAACATTTAAGAAAAATGTAGCAATGAAGATTGGTTTGCTGCTTCTAGGAATTGGATGCAGGAGAGCCTTGAATTTAGGTTTGAATCTTCAAAGTTCCAAAACAAATCTTTGTTCTGAAGCATCCAGAGATTTGTAGAGAAATTTGGGATTTTTCTACAAAAGGAAATTAGCTGGCATAATTATAGCTAGTCATGCCAGTATATTCTGTCTGTCTCCTCCCCCTCCCCCCCCAAAGTAGGTGATTTGATTTTATTCTGAAATATAGTGTCTATATGGGAGAGTATTATATCTGTAATGTAATTATTTTTCTGTTACATCAGTCAGTTTCTCAGTACAGACAAGCCTAATAAAAACACTCTAAGTTATGACAGTACTAAAGTGACCTTTAAGGACCTGAAACATTCAATATTGAATCTCTATATTGGATACGCTGTAATATCACTATGCCTTATGCCTTATTAGTGACCATTGCTTTGATCAAACCTGCTGACTCGGTTAATACAGAACATAAAGTAAACAGGTTTTTTTTGTTTTTTGTTTTTTTTTTAAGGTTGTTTTTGCCATGAAGGTGGCATGGGTGAGAGGTTAGCTTTAGCTATGGGGTGTGTCCCACTGCAAAATCAAATCCATGCCAAACACGTGTGCCTGCCTCCACTAATGTAGTATTTACCCATGTGAGAAACTAGGGGCATAAGTAGACTAAATGGGGGCCCTAAATTGAAGGGGTGGTTTCGTTTTTTTTTTTTTTTTAAAACAGTGCTTCAATTTAGGGTGAAGTAAACTCCTGTGTTATGTACACCTGTGTCTTACCTGCCTCTCTTGGGGAGGGGAGGGCAAGCTGCTGTAAGGTGGAGCGGTCCCTGGGCTCCTGTGGGTTGTGGGGCTGGTGCTTCCCTCTGCGGCAGCGGTGGCACCTGCTCGCAGGCACCTGGCTTGGGCAGTCCCGTGGGGCACCACAGCTGCAGAGGGAAGGACCATGTCCCCATGCAGCTCATGCAGGCAGACAGGCTCCAGGGGGGCAGGGGGGAAAAAATCAGACTTGCCAGTTTTTTGTTTTGTTTTGGTTTTTCCTTCAGTGGAGCCTGTCTTCCCAGGCTGTTGCCAGGCTGCCTGCACAGCCCCTGAGCTGCACAGAGCCCAGTGGTTTGCTCTGTGGCTGTATGGCAGCAAACTAAAACTCATCAGAGGTGTTTTGGGTCGCTGTGCCCCAAAGTCATTTAAGGCACATTATGCTGGCAAATGTGCTACAGTGGCTGGAATTAATGCATAATATGCCGCCGACACGTGCAAATACCAACACCATTAAAGCGGTGGAAGAACATTTAAGCTGCTTTAGTGTTGTGCACACATGCGCCCTGTTTTGTCTACACGCACCCTAAGACAACTGGGGTATATACCATGCCTTTTTTAATGCACTCTAGCTTCTCTGATCTATGAATTCTTTCCTTGTGTATAGAGGACAGACTTGTCTGTCCTTACAGAAATGCTTTTGGTTTGCAGATTCATTAAAATAAACCACTTCTGACTTAGTGTTCTGAATTTGATTATTATTTACCTTGTTCAGAAATCCACCTCAGTTCCAGCATTTGGCCATCTGGTAGCACAGTGCACAGGGAAGATGATTTTCCCACATGGTTATGTGAAGCATAGTAGAAATGTAATAAGCCATGTACCAAACCAGTATTTAAATTTAAGTGGTTTCTGGTGCAGCAGAAGGAAACAGGTAGCAAGGAAGACAAAAAACCCTATGGGAATTTGTGGGCAGGCACTAGAAGATGGTCAGCTGGAATGTGGATTATCCTGTGCCCATTGCAAAGTAAGAAAACTGCCAGCCTGGGCTGAAACAAATCCAGGTTCATATCAATACCCATCTCTGACAGCTACCTAATATTAATGTGTCCCTTAACCTTATCCTATCCACACACACAAGCCTCCAACAGATGTGCTGGTAACTGAAATCATTTATGGGCAGCATTAGGTGAGATCCCAGTTTTAATTTTGTAGTGAAGATATAAGCTAAGTGGGTATTACCCTAATCTCCACTTCTGGCTGACTTCTCTGTCCCCAGTGCTTTTTGTCTGGGCATATCACATCCACTTGCACCCATTGGTATATTTATATGTAAACATCCATTACTGTGTTTGAGCTGTATTGCATGATGCGAGTTTAGAATTTTTATGTATGAGTGCTGCAGGCTTGTGTGAGAGCTGAAGTTCCAATTTTGTGTTGGATAGCTTTATTATAAGGCAGTGTTTAGATTGAAAAGTAAGTGCACAATTACAATTTTTACAGTACATTTTACAGTCTCTTTTGTTTTCTTTTTCCAGGCAAAACCAAAAGTAATTGAACCAATAGACTATGAAAATGTCATCGTCCAAAGGAAAACACAAATTATAAATGATGCTCTACGTGAGATGCTTCTTTTCCCTTACGATGACTTTCAGGTAATTATTCAATTTCCTTTTGACTGAAATTTTCAAATGGTGGTATAAATGTATATATAAATAAGCAGTAGCAAAGGAATGGGGAAAGTATTAAAGCAATATTTTTATACTTAAAGATCTTACTATCATTTGTGTTCTCAGACATGCCTTTTTCTTTTATTGCTTGGTTCTAGTACATGTTGATAACCCCTCCATTCTTTTGGGATGTATTAGGTTACATTTCTATGTCTCACTCAGTATTCTCACCATTTGAGACAAATGGTCAGACTAATAGTTCTCATTGCATTTTAAATGTCATCTGTGTGGGTTTTTTTTTTCCTGTCAAATTAAGATCTGTTCTTTATACCTAGGAATCAGGACATTCCTTTAAAAATCATGATTTTTTTTTTTATTGTAATCTTTTTTTTAATGCATGTGGTCATGCCCTAAGTCGACCTTTTCCCCCCACAGCAGTGAAAAATATAACCCTTTCTTAAGTATAGCTAAGGTTTTTCTGTAATCCCAGGTCTTCACGGGCTTAGACTTTTAAGAAAAACACTAAACTTTTGTGGCTTTTGTGATTGGAGCCCTTTGTCTAATACAGGGAGATTCTGTATGTAAAAAATAATGTAAATTAGAATTGCACTTCACTGCAGCATCTGGCTGTTTCTATTTAAAAAAAAAAAAAAAAAGTATGAATGTTTCTCCTATGTAAATGCACTTTTTGTGGAGATTTAATTAATTTATATATACAGAACATAGTATGCAGTAATTATCTTCTAAAGCCATGCACGTCATTGGAGATATTAAAGAAAAATCAAGCTTAAAGCAATCTACCCGTTTTCTACGCTAGTAGTCCAGAAGGTATACCAGCATGAGCAACAAAGACGTGACTGCAGTTTGTGTAGATATGCCCAAGTTAAGGCCATTGTAGCCTGCATTTGATTTTTTTTTTTTTTTTTTTTTTTTTTCTGTCTCTTGCTCATTCTCTCTCTCCTATGTCTTGCTGTGTCTGTTCCTACTGTCTCTTGGCACATGCACTTTAAGTAGAATAGATGAGAGAGAAACATGGACTGTGACTAGAAAGTCACACGGACCATGGTGCTAGAACTAAAAGAAGGTATGACGAGCCTTCTCAACCTCTGGGTATTAGAGACTGGTGTATACTCTGAAGCCTGAAATTTAATCTCTTCCAAGATTTGTTGGCATGAATTTCTTGACTTTAGATATTCTTGTTATCCCCATAAATCTGAGGTCCCTTCTTAAGTATAGCTAAGCATTTGGTTGCCACAACACTTTAGTAGTGAGTTCAAAAGTTTTGTCTAGATGTTATGTGAAGACAAGTATTTCCTGTGTTTGGTTCTGAATCTGCTGCACTTCAGTTTCATTGACTATTACCTTGCTCTTGTATTGTAAGAGAGGGAGGACAAATTCTTCTATCCTATTCATTCTTGTATATACTTCTATGATGTCATTTTATGTCTCTAAAATGAAAAAAAGACATTTTTCAGTTTTTCATGTGGTTCTATTTTATCATTTTCCCTTTTCTTTGAATCTCTTCTAACTTTGCAATAGGTGTTTTGAGATCCAGTATAAGTTTGTACCATGAAGGGTAAACCCATAGCCACTGTGTGTCACTTGAGGGCTGGAGGCAGGGCAAGTGGAGAGGAGAGGAGAGGAGATGGGTGAGGCAGAGTCTAGGGCTGGAGGGACATATTGCGACTCACCAGGTATGTGCTGCCCTGGCTGGGAGGCCAGCTTAGGCTATCCTGTCCCCTGTGCCCTGTTCAATTGCTCCACAGCAAAGACAGCCCAGCCAGAGGCACTGGCCAGAAACATCACTGTGCTACCTGGCTGGAACAGGGTGAGAAGGGCAGAGGGGGAGAATGTCTCTGGCTCTGCACTGCCTGGCCAGAAGGAGGAAGTGAGGTGGGAGGGGGAAGAAAACAGTGCACAGGACCTAGTTTGGAGTGGGCGGGTGGCCCACAGGCCCACTAAGGAGGGAAGGGGGAGAACATATCAGTGCAGGATACAAACTGCAGCATATGGGTCTTTGTCTCCCTGGTACTGGTAAGACTGATAATCTTCCTACCCTCTCCCCACTCTTTGGCACCTGTCAACCCTGCACATGTACCTCACAGTGCAGGGGATGTTTTGCTGAGTGCACAAAAACTGTTTTGTGCCTTTGCCCAGGTCCAGCCCATCCTGGTAGTCTCAATTCAGCAGCAAGGTCAGAGTCTGGAGAACCCAGTGAGAGTGAGACTGGCTTTGTCATTGTCCCTTGTCCCCAGAAACACATCAGTGCAGCCCTATGTGCCCCAGTACTGTCCCACACTGAGCCCTCTGTTCCAGTTGCGCTTAAACCTGGGGTTCCAACAACACTGCCCCACAAGTTGTTGTCAGCCCCAAACCCCATCATGACACTAGGATCCCATGTGGTGGCACTGCCTTAGAGCCAGCCCTCGGGGACACCTCATCCCGCGTCCCCCATGGAATCATCTATATCCTGAGGGTGCTGCCCAGTTTGGATCTTATTTGGCCCTACTTGGAGTGACCTTCCTTCCTTTTTCATGTCCCTGTGACAAGTTATTTAGTAGAATTTCCAGTTTGCATTGAAATCTGACAGGGCTGCGCCATGATCTCTTCTGCTATGACCTCGAACTTGTGATGTGCTGTAGGCAGCCGCTATGTGACGTGTGAGCCTCAGGCACTCAGTGGAATGGAGGCAGGGCTGTGCAGTGGAGAGGTATTAGGATGTTTCTACAATAGGTGTCGCTGCCAAGAGTCAGGTTAAGACTTCATGGCTGTGGAGCTGCTGGTAAACTTAAGGGATTTGGTTTCTCATTTTCCATATAAAACTGCATTGTTTGCAGGGACAGGAAAAGGTTAACTTGGCTCTTGATGGTGACAACTCACTCAGCAGTGTTGTGACATGACTTTGCTCTGAGTGTCTGGGGACTCAAGGCCCCCCTGCCACCATTCTGGTGCCATGGGGCACAGATTCCATCAGGTATGCCTGAGGGGTGGGGATCAGGGTGACACTCAGAGGTGGGGCACACTTGTCAAGGTTCCTCACCACCGGTGTATACCATATTCTGAGTAAGGTTGATGCTGCTGTCAGAGAAATAAACCCAACCCACCTATGCTTAGGCTTACAGATTGGTAATGTAAAACACTTGGTATGTTCCTGAGAGCAGCCAGTGCTCCAGGCATTCTGACTTCAGCCTGAGCATACGGTTAGGAATGATTTCTTCAATGGTATATCAAAGTGCTGTATAGATTTATCCACAGCGACCAGTGCTACACATAGTATTCTAGGTGTGGTGAAACTGTCTAAGTATTGGCCTGTTTTCCCTATTCTTAATCTTTTCCTGTTGCATCTCAACACCTTGGGTTTTTTATTTAATGGCAACTACACATTGAGTTGAGGTCTACATTGAGCTGATCACAAAGATGTCTATCTGTTTTTCCTGAGTTCCTCTTAAGATGATTATGTGTAGCTGGGGTAATTAGGAAGACCTCTGTGTACATTTTAGGCAGTTCTTTATCGTTGGAAATTCTGACCACTGTATAGAAATCTGCTCAAGCCATTTCCGCTTTCAGCATTCAATTTTTATTTTTATCCAAGTGTTTTTCCTCTTGCTTAGATTAAACTGATTACAATCTCAAAACTACTAAACAGTATAGGAAGCCAAGCCCTACTAATTACAAAGGCCTTGGATGTAAGGTTAGTTTTTTTTAAAGTTATGGCTGGATATTAAGTAGCTGCAAAGTGTGTCTTTTTGTTGGGGTTCTGCCTTTTTACAGCTTGCTAGTGTGAAGATATTAGTACTCTAAGTGAGCAGGACAAAGGTGCATTGTTGAGACTTTGTTCAAAACAAATTTATTGCATTTGTCCTTAACACTTATTTGATGGTGAAAGATGCATTTAATTGGGATGATTAAACAATTTTTTAAGGCAGCGCTTAACTTGAGACATTGATTATTAGGATCATCTGTTTCATTTGATTGGTTAAGCTGTTTATAGTATTTTACAGGTAAAAATTCATCTTTGCTAACTTTTACTGTTACAAAACCAA
Organism: Gavialis gangeticus; assembly: GCF_001723915.1. NCBI lineage: Eukaryota > Metazoa > Chordata > Crocodylia > Gavialidae > Gavialis > Gavialis gangeticus. The sequence goes on along the minus strand of NW_017729032.1, from coordinate 125,061,634 downwards.
TATGTTCAAGCTGCTTTTCTGTTGTTACTGCACCTAACAGAATCTTACCTAAAATACATTTCATCGTTTGTTTTGAGTTATTTCCTGTTTATGTGATCAACATGGCCATATTTTGTTTTAATATATTTTGAGATGTCGTTCTTTATCAGAACCTTTGCTTAGCTGGCTCATTCTATTTCCACTAGAGTAATTAATAGGATACTTGAGATAACCTTAGAAATTTGATAATACAAAGCAGTTCACTTCAACATTTTGTATTTTGGTTCAGTTTAGTAGTCAGTGAAAGTCTGTTTCTACCATGTTTATTTCCAGCAGCCTGAACTGTGTTTTAATCTTTTTTTGTCCATTGTACATTGTTCCTGTAATAATCATAGTAGAGGTATCAAGGATTAAAGGAAAGCTCAAATGAATTTCATTTATAAGGTGAAGTGTTCAAATGCCGTTGAGAATCTTGTGCAGCAGCAGGCAGTGGTTAGTAGTGCTCTGTAAGTCTGTGGGTGCATCTACATGGGCAATAATGTGACACGATGATAAACTCGGGAGCAGTTTGCTCTGGAGTCAACTGTTCCCGGTGCAGTGTCTACATGTGGGCCTGGGACAGCAGCAGTTTGAGCTAGGGCAAAGCAGGCCCCTGACTGGCTGGGATGACGATGCAATTTATGCCTCTGGTCACCATGTATGCATGTTTCAGCGCAATAAAGTACCTTGTCATAAGATAGTACTGTCTCTGACAGTACTGTCCTACCGTGGAGCTAATTAGTTTACTGTAGATGGTGATGCTTTACTGCAGAGCTAATTAATCTACTCTGCGGTAGAGTACATGTGTAGATGCACCCTGTGAAAGCTAGCCGTTGGAAGGGGCAGAAAGCAAGGCCGTAATCCGCCTCTGCCATCCTGACACTTCTCCACTTCACTTAGAACTGACTTTATACATGGAAAGATTTGTCTAGTCCAAGAGAGTTCCTAGGGTGAATTTTGTCCAAGTCAAGAATCTTCCTGGGAATGGCTGTGGCACGTATACCTTGTTTTGGTAATGTGTGAGAGCCATAGATACAGTATATTCTTGTGTAGAATCATTTAGTGTCAGTTTAGTGTCCTTCATAACTGCTAAATAAACTTTCTGATTTTCTTGCATTTTCTAGTCCCAAACCTTTTATTTTTTTTCATTCTTCACTTTCACAACTGAGTGTTAAAGATGAAGCATTGCTGTGAATTTTTTTTGTTTAACCCTCACTTTTACAAAAGCTAAGTCACTTATGAGCAGGGATCCTGGGTGTCTCCGATTTAAAAAAAAAAAAAAAATCCCCAATTATCAGTTTAAAAAAAAAAAGGAACCCCAAATCCATATTTGACTGTGAGGATTTGGGGTTACTTTTTTAAAACTGAAAATTGGGGATTTTTTCAAACTGGAGAAAATCAGGATCCCTGCTTATGAGTTAATGCCCACTCTTGGCAAGATCATGAGCACAAAAGTAGTACAGATAGTTTCCTTACTATCAATAATAAAGTCTCTCTTTTTGGAGTCAAGACATCTATTTCATCATCAGAGAACATAATCTGCTGCTTATCCTTCTCGTAATAGTAAACCAGAGAAATTTGACCATGTAAAGTGTGATTTGTAAAGAGGATGGAGATAAACTGTGTTTTTTTTTTTGTTTTTTTTTTTTTACAGCTGTAGGGGACAGGATTAGGAGCAGTGGCCTCAAATTGCAACAGACATGAAGATTAGGAAGAAACTTCTGACTTACGAAGGTGCTTAACCATTAGAACAGTCTGCCTAAAGATGGTGTGGAGTCTCCATCCCCAGAAATTTTCAAGCAGGGTAGATAGATACTTGCCTGGGATGGTTTAGTCGGAGGCAAATTCTTCCTTTAGTAGCAGATGACCTCTGTGAAGTTGTTTCCAGCCCTGTTTATGATCATTTGTGCAAGTGGAGAGGACATAGTTATCTGCCTGTGGCAAGTGAAGAATGGGAAATTATACTGGAAGTGAGACTTGGAGTAGCAGAAGCAACTCACTGATGTAGGAGTCTAATAGCTGAGCAAGCTTTGTTTTCTTCTCTAATAGCAACTGCTACTGGGTCTACTGGAAGGGAACTTTGCTCTGTCTTCCCAAACAATGACACATGGCATAGGGAAATAGGAGGGAATGTTTGAGTATATCCATGGGTCAAAAAACTGTTTGAAGGAGAGCAGGGGAAGTCTTAGAGCTCTTCAGTCACTACTGAAAAAAACTGAAGGGAGTTTCGTGGCTTGAGTGGTTTCACAGTTCTCTAGCGGGTTGATGAAACTAGTTGAAAGTCAGGTTTACATTTAATTAAAAGGACTAAAGTGTACTTTTTCTGGCCCCAGATTGACAGTGAGTGAAGACTACGGATTCTTTTCTCTCTGCTTTTGTACAGTTACCGATGGCAGCTCTGTTCATTTTCTGGCAGCAGATATGCTTGGTTCTGTTTTATGCTGATACACAAGATTACCTGGGAAGACTGGTAGCTTTTCACTTCATCTTCTCCTTATTCTCCCCTGGCACATTCCTGTCCAAGAAGAAACATGTTCTCTGTTTCTTTTGCCGCTTTTGGTTCTCTGTAGCTTTGCCAGCTACTCGTTTTGAGCATTATCATTTGCTTTCTGTATGAATTCCAAAAGGCTCTGTCCTGTGCCACCACATCTTCCTTTTACAGTCCATTGTCTGTGGTTTTGGCTATAAACTGTACCCTGATTTATAATTGACCTATTCACCCTGATTTGTCCGACTCTGCTTCAAGATCTCTTCATACGCTTCTTTTTCATTTTGCTGTACTAGGCAGCCTGGAAGCTGTTCAAAAGCTAAATAGTATTTCTCACCAATAAAAACATATTTAATTGTTATAAGTGAGCTGCCTGCTGGTGTGGTGATTGGTCTGCTTAATAGAGATTTAATTTGAAATTTCAGCTGTGTGGGGTTTTAAATACTGAACATGTCTGTAACTTATTGTAACACAGTTTTACTTGATATGTTTTAAAATATTGATTTCTTTTATTAATATGAAAATAGGATGGATTATTTGTACATATTAGTATTTGTAAGTCTTTCAGCACAACAGAGATGACATTTCTTTGTAAAAAGGGTGGCTGTTACCAGGAACAAACTCAGAAATGTTGGGTGTAACGGTTTCCTTAACACTCTTAGGGTAGAATACTTGGAAATATTTTGAGTTCATGAAAGGTTTTGATGGAAAATGTAATATATTATTTTGAGTTCAGCCACTTGCATTTTTGCATTTATGCACCTTCTTAATTTACTGCTTGAAGACCAGTTTTTTAATGTGGATATAAGATATATAATGTTGTGTTGCCCAAAAATAGAATTATTTTGGTTGTGTATTGTAAACTATTTTTAAATTAATTTTTAAACATCAAGTTACATATATATACCTGCTTTAGCAGATTATCTGTATTGTGAACAGAGGGCATATTTATCATGTTTTAGAAACCACCTAAATATAGTGATCAACCTTACTTCAGGAATTATGGGACTGATCCAAAAGTACTTAACTAAATGGAAAAAAACTTCAATATGCTTTAGATTTGTATCATCCCTTTTCAACCTTTTAAAAAAAGTAAAGTCGTGCAGAAATGCAGTTCATAATCAGGCTGCAAACTTATTATATACTAGTCATTGGACAAGTATTACAAAATCAATCCATTTATCATACTTGTTTTGTTACTCAATGCTAATAGGTCATAGAAAAGTGAATGCTGGCTTTCGTTATAGATTTTTTTTTTTTTAAGACAATGCTGTTGGTATTATATTCTATATGTTCTTTGCGCTCTTTTGCAAGAGATACTGGTGGGATATATTTGTAAAATTCATCAGGATCTGAGACCAGATGCTAGACTGAGATACTCGGTGTTGTATACCATTTTCTGTTTCTTGTTTTTAGTTTTTTGAAATCTGAACTTGTACAAGTGGATGGATTGCAGATTGGCTGAGGGGTCGCACTCAGAGGGTGGTGGTGGATGGGTCATATTCGACCTGGGGCGAGGTGGGTAGTGGAGTCCCCCAGGGCTCAGTCCTGGGGCCTGCGCTGTTCAATTTCTTCATCAGCGATCTGGATGATGGGGTGGAAAGTAACCTGTTTAAATTCGCTGATGACACCAAAATTTGGGGGGAGGTGAGCACGCTAGCAGGGAGGGAGA
>NW_017729032.1:125048920-125057084 GCF_001723915.1 Gavialis gangeticus | reverse complement strand
TAGGAGCTGGAACCAACTTCCAAGGGAAGTGGTGCTGGCCCCTACCCTGGGGGTCTTTAAGAAGAGGCTGGATGCCTACCTGGCTGGACTCATTTGAGTCCCGTTTCTCTTTTTGGGGTTTTCTGTTGTTCTCCTGCCCTGGTGGGGGGTCGGGCTAGAAGATCTACTAGGTCCCTTCCGACCCTTAATCTATGAATCTATGAATCTATAAGTGCAGTGTGGTTGACAGCACCTCAGAAATCCAGATTCAAATATAAGTTTGCAGAACCTAGAAATAAGGTTCTGAGACAAACACCCCCTTATTCATCTCAATGGAAATTGTCAGATGCCCTGTGATGTGATGTCCACATTTTTATTGCACACCTATGCATTAAGCAATTGATATACAGATGCCTTAGGGCTTGTTTGTACTTCAAGCCTGTGCCATGCATCTACAAACAGATGTTTTGCTTTTGAACATGTGTTATCAGCACTACTTTAGATGTGGGTTTTCTTATGCTGGGACTGCTCTACAAAGTTCTGTTTGTAGTTACCTTGGCTAAGGTGTAGACGGTCCCAGTGTGGATGCTGCTCAGAGGGCAGAGCTGTTATTCAGGTGAGCTGGGGTAGCTTTGGTATTGGGAAACGGTTTTTGGTTGGCAGACGTGCCCACACAAGAGGGCAGGTTGCTTCACTGCTGCTGCCATTCATAAAGCAGTGGCAGCCTCCGTATTATAAGTATATGGTTAAATACAGGATAAGCTTACAGGCTACAGAGAAGCTGTGAATTCACTGCCAACTAGTAGCAAACAGTGCATCTGTCAGGACTTCCTGCCATTATCCCACGTAGTTTTGCTGGCTAGCTGGAACAGCTGTGCCCTCTACTGCTCTGGGTCATCCTGCCTGGTTATCACTTCACAGTTTAAATGCTGACATGTGGCCAGGATTAGTTGCCTTGGATTCTATCTTTTGGGGAATTCAGAAAAGGTGGGAGACAATCATGCCTTATACGCCCTTATGGCTCATGCTGAGGCCTTCACTTCCTTGCCCTCTGGTGGAGGTGTATGTACATTGCAGCGTAGTGGCTATTTGTCCAAATGAAAGGAAGGGGATGCAGTCAGGACCCAATCAAGGAATGCGGTGAGGGCAAAAAATCTGCAGTTTCTTGAGGAGCTAAACCATATGCTTGGGAGAGATGCTACCTCCAAGTCACTGCATTGTGTATATACCGCTAAAGAAAAACCTGACAAGGTTGGCCAGGGCACTACATACTAGAGGACAAGACAGGCTGAACCTGCTCTTTTCATCACTCCTGGGGATCTCTAGAGGAAGACTGTCAGAGACCCCCAAGAGCTGAACAAGTCAGCCAGATGATCCAACTGCATCATGGGGAGGGGGGGCAGGGCAGCTGGAAGGGACCAGTTCCAGTATGTGTTGAATGATGCTTTTAATAAGGTTATGGGAATGCAGTTTTGAAGAACTGCATTTTAGATCTGCAGTCATTCTCTTGTGGATTTTTAGATCCACCCTCTCCCCACTCAAAATGGTAGCTTCACTGAGGGATGTGCAAAATCTGCTATATTTTGTTCTGCAAACATGAAGTCACTGCTATCTTCCCATCTTCTTTATAATACTGTCTGTTCTGGATGTTTACCCCCTGCCTAAGTTATCAGCATGATGGACATTCACAAGGAAAACTGTTTGAAGTGAAGGAAATTTTATTGTAGTGGCAAATGAAAGGCTTGACGGAGCAAAAAACCAATTATTTCTGAAACTCTTTGCTGGTCTACCCCTTAGAGCCCTTGCTACTACAGTTGCTGACTCTTTCTCCCCCTTCACCAGCCCCCAGTAAAAGGACAGCATATGCTGATAGAGGAAGCTTTCTGCTGATGTAATTATACCACCTTCCCTGAATGACATAAGCCAAGTCAAAAGAAGCCCTCTTTTGAGGTGGGTACAGCTATGCTGACAGAAGTTGCTGTCATAACTATATCAGTTATGTGGTGTGATCTCTTCGCACCCCTATCAACATAGCTATGTTGGCAAGACTTTGTAATGTTGGCTTGGCCTCAGTTTTGTTAACATCCTCAGTTTTTAGCTAACTTGAATTGATGTGCTTCTGAAAACAGATGGTGTGCAGCTCTTGAAAAATGAAATACAATATAACACCCTATAAAATGTAAACCATTGCATTTAGAGAAGAAAAAGCAAACCGAAATCCTTCTCTTTTTGCATTACTGTTTCATTAATGCTGTCACTTCGAATGACCGTGTTTTTATAAACTTGTGGATCTACAGAAGTGTTGTTATACTACTTTATTGTATGGTGAGTAAAAAATTTAGGTGCTAAGAGGTTAAAAATGGTTGGTTGATATACTTTTTATTCCCAGCCTTTATTAGCTCTTCCATATAAAGTGGCAAAGCAAGATTAGCAGTGAGTTTATTTGCAGGCCTCTTTCCGCACTGTTTTGGTGGATTTCTTGGTATTAGGAAAGACCAAGGCCAATCAATTATGAAGTTCATTTACCAGAGTGCAGCTTAGATTCACAGTAATCCCCAGACCATTTTAAAGACCCATCTAGAAATTCACATGACATTTGGTCTGCAAGGAGGTTGTGCGCCTTTGATTATTTGTCCTGCTTATAATCTTCAGAATAAACCAAAAATATTGAACTGTTAAGGAGACCCATGTTACTGTGTCTCAAATGGATGTACATACTTGTTGTATGCTAGTCTTTTGTATCTCTTTGACGTTAAAACACCTAGTAAAAGAGAAACTTACAATTATATAATTTGAGTTTTGGCATTTCTTTTTGCAAAGTTGCATGGAAGGAGTACAGCTTAGAGACTTTTGCTGCGGTTTGTTATTCTTGCTAAAACAGACCTCTTGAAATTTAAATCTAAAATCTCACAGATTTATCTCTATAATAAAATCTAATTAAAAATTCTCTTTGATTTGACTGTTGGTCTTTTGCAGCTTGGTACCAAAATCAAGACAAGAAATGTAGGTACAATGGCAGCAGATTTAGATAGTGTACCAGCAGTAGCACTTTCAAGAACAATTCCTGAAAGCGCTTTTTTGCCCCAGTTTGGTCCATATTCTGCAGTATCTAATGTAAGGCCTGGTAATGACCCAGTCTCTTTCTCAGTTGTCTGTATACATGCTGGTCTAGCTCTGAACAAGGGATATATCTTCATTAGGTTGATGATGTTCTATGCCGGGGTGCTCAGTCTTTGGCCCATGGGCGAAATGCAGCCCACGGAGCCATTGCATCTGCTTTGTGGGGCTCTCCATGGGTCTGGAAGTTTGGCAGCAGGGGAGTGGTGGCCATTTAATACAGCCACCCTCCCTCCTGCCAAATTTCTAAACCCTAAGTCCCACGCACCCAGTGAGAGACGGGCCATCCCTCTGCAGGGCAAGTTTGAGGCCATGCCACACCCTCTTTCCCCCATGGCGCTGGGTTGTTAAGGCCTCTTCCCCCCTGAGGGGCCAGGAGAAGCCCTCTTCCCCACCCCTACCACCTTTGGAACTGGACTTCTCCCCACCCCCATCATGGCCAGTTGATAGCCATCACGCTGGCCCCAGGCACTGGATCAGAACCACCATCTGGCCTATGCTTGGACCAGGCACTGCCCATTTGGCTTGCCAGGGAAAAAAGTTGAGCCACCACTATTCTATGCTGCCAAGAGAGGCTGTGTGAGTCTTGACAAGTGTAGCAAATTCAAGGCATAGAGAGAGGCTTTGTTGTGAGGGAGGAATATTTTGACACTTCTGCAAATCTCTTTCAGTTGCTTTCAAAAGATTTTAAAGATTTTGAATTGTTTTTTCAATTACTGATAAAGCTCCTTTTCCTTATCCAAGAAAGAGGTCTTTCCCCTGCCCCCGATAAAGATTTTTTTTTCATTCAGTAGCTTTTAATTTTGCCAATATTTTATGCCAGATGTACTCTTAAGTAAAAGGACTGTACGTACTGTCATAGATTCACCCTAAAATCGAGTTGCCTTTGGGATTTACCATACAGCCTGTATGAATATTCTCCCAGATTACTCTTATGTTGTTCAGTTTCTATTTGTAGCTAGTGTGAACGTGGCTTCAGCATTATTTTCATATCTATATGTATGATGTATTTGATATAAATGTACTTCTTTAATTTCATGATATAACTGCAAGATAATCAAATGAGGTATTAGCCTACACCCAAAGGCATTGTTGAGTATTTTGGAGACTCGTATGCTGGGGGAGGAGCTGGTTGGAAGTGATTTAGGAAGCTATCTGGGGTGTGCTTTGTCTTTTGGATGATCACAGGTCTGGGGAGAGTCCAGGTTCCCCAGCTGCCAGAGCTGGTAGAAATAGAAGAAAGGCTGATCTCTAAAAACACTGTCGGGACTCTTGGGAGAGCAAGGGTATAGCCAGATGAAAGGGTAAGATTTTTTTCTTGCCTGTTTTATTTCTGTTTTCAAACCAACAGTCAGTTTTTTGCTTTTTTTAAATTTTAGATAGATGGCTAGATCTCTCTCTCTCTCTCTCTCTCTCTCTCTCTCTCTCTCTCTCTCCCCACACAGATAGATTGATCGATCTAGGACGGGCAAAGTCCAACCCGTGGGCTGGATCCAGTTGGCTGGGGACTCAATTTCCAAGCCGCCTCTGCCTGTGTGGCTTGTGCCGGTCTCCATGGAAACCCCAGCCGCACCTGCGTGGGAAAGCTCAGTCTAGGGTTGCAATGGAGACTAGCTTCAGCTGCACCAGCAGTGCATGTGGCAGAGCAGTGCAGGGGACTGCTCAGAGCTGCTGGGAATTTAGGATTAGGGCAGCTTGTGCCAGGGCAGAGCTGTGATGTGTAGCCTGCATGCTCCAGGCAGGGGCGTGCAAGCAGGGTATTGCAGTTATGTCCTGGCTCCAAACCAGGCTGTCACTGTGGCAAGGAGCCAGGACAGAGCTGCGATCCCCTGCTTACTTGCCCCAGCCTGGAGCATGCAGGCTACAGATTGTAGGTCTTCCCTGGCTCCAGAGCAAGCTGCCCCCCAAGTTCCCAGCGGCTCTGGAGCAGCCCCCTGTGCTGCAGAAGCAGCTGAGGCTGGTCTCCATGGCTGCGCCAGCCTGAACTTCCCCCCTGCAGGTGCAGCTGGGGTCTCCACGGAGACCAGTACAAGCTATGAGGGCAGGGGCATATGGGAAATGGAGTCCGGCTGGCAGCCGGATCGGCTGTTTTGCCCACCTGATATATATATTTACCCTCCATGTAATAAATCCTTTTGCTATTTTGTCTCCCTACTGTTTGTCTGTGGAAAGAGAGATTGCTGGGTTAGTGATATTCTGAGCTAGCCTTTTCTGTAGAAAGGGGAACCTAAAATTTCTTTCACAGCCCTACAGAGTGGCCACCTGAGGCTGGCAGAGATTCCTTTACTGCAGCTGTAGGGTCCAGTATAATGGCTGTGGAGATGAGGCTTGCTGAAGTAAGGAGTTATCTCAGGGCAGCTACGGTTTGTTCCTTGGTGCAAGTGGCAGCACAGTGGAGAGAAATTCAGGGCTCTGGGGGCTCCTTGTGAATGGCTTTGTGAGGTACTTTAGCATTAAAGGAATAGCATCAACTTGAAAATATATGTTTTTTAAAACTGTCAGCTACCTCTAAGTTTTTTACTGCTAATGTGAGGCTTTAATGTCATTTTCCTCTTTTTAAAATAGGGAATGACTTATTTTTTTTCCATAGAATTTTCACACAGCAGAAGGAGAGAATGACTGGGGCTCACATACCTTTCTTCTGTTAAAAATATATATATTTTTCTGAGTTCTTTTGACTTCTCTAATTTCTTCTTTTTCTTGGTGCTAGAGACATTTTTCTGTGATTGTTTTGGGAGGGTTGCTTTCTGCAGACCATGGCCTCAGAGCACTATGTGTATATTCTATTTCTGGAGGGCTGGAAGAAAAGCAGAATTTTAGTTCAGTTTCAGACCTGAATTGTTGTATGAATTTTTATACAGTTGTTGTCTTCAGTCCCTTCCCTGAATCCACAGAGCCTAGCTTAACCCTGTTTTCCAGATCTTTAATCTTATCAGAAAAGAATTCTTTTTTTCTTTTTCATCAGGGAGAGTTCTTGCTCCTTTTGTGGCAATCTTCGAAGTCAGAAATTCTGGCTTCTGCATATTGTATATTATACTACGCGGCATCCGCTTTTGCCCTTGATCTCATTAACAGACACCTATAACTTCAAAAGCTTCAGCTAGAGTCTTATTTTTTTGCAGCTTGAGCATTTTAAAATTATTTTTTAATTTCTGATAGCACAAAAAATATTATGATTTTTCTGACCTTGAGTGCAGAAACACTTAAAAAGAGAGGAGAGTGAAATCTTCCCAGAAAGAACACTTAAAGACTTCTATTTGGTACTCTCCGGGGCTGACTTTCATATTTAAAAGAAAGCATGGGTTATTCAATTATAAAAAGACATAGACGTAGGCAATAAGGAAGCATCTAGAATTTTCATTTCCTCAAGAGGCCAATTCATGAAGGAAATGAGGTTGAAATTAATGTGGCTACTGAAAGTAAACTGGAAAAAATGGGTGTGGAGTTTCACTGTAGTACACATAAGTAAAATCCTGGCTATTAAAAAATGAACCAGACCTAATTCAGACCCCTGCCTGTCTCAGATCCGATTCAAAAAGCTGCAGCAGGAGGTGGGGGCCAGGGGAGTGACAGTAACTGCATTATTTATCTTATAAATATGCATTTCTTGCTGATCTATCCCAATTATTAAATCCTTTGGGGAAAGAAATCTTAGCCTTATATATAGCAAATTTACATAAAAATCATCATGGAGTGGTGGGAAACACTTTGCACATTATGCTTAGCTGGGGGACAGAGGGGAGGGATCATTCTAAGAGTAGCATAGAATCAATCCCAGCAAAGTAGGGCTAGAAGGGACCTTCAGAAGTGATCTAGCCCAGTGTTTCTCAACCCATGGGTTGCAGCCCAAAAGTGGGTCGCAAGAATATATGAAAGGGTCGCAGACAAACTTTAAAAATGGATTCTCCTTTAAAGGAGACAAACATGGGAAACTATGGCTTTTCCCTTGCAGGCTGGTAGAGTTTCAACCTGCAAGGGGCTGCTTGGGGGGCCCCCTATGCTCCATACACACTCTGTCCCACACACTCACTCCCTGCCTCATACACTGGGAGCCTGTGGGTGGGGAGCAGTAGGTTAGGAGTATGGGGCACTGGGTCAGGACTGGCCATTGGTGTTTACAAATGGGTCCTGGTACAAACAAGGTTAAGAACCACTGATCTAGACTAAATCTCCTTTCTGAGGCAGCAGGATCATTCCTCTCCAAACCATGTCAGTGGCATAACTAGGACAGAGTTCAATAAAACAGCTGCTGCTGGCAACGGTGCAGTAGTGTTGATGGTGTGGCAGCAACCGGAAGTTGTGAGTGCCCCTGTGGCCCAGGTGCCTGCCTGCATTGCTACACTGCTGATTCTTGCCTAACCTCTTACTAAAACTACACAGCCAACTCTGTCACACAACCACAAGTCATAGCACCTTAACCTGTCACAGGTAAAGCAGGAGGACAAAGGCAACCAGGGTTCTGCAGCCACAAGGGATGTTAAAATATAATAAAGGAAGAGGGCCAGGCCCACCTCCCTACTACCATGTGGCAATCAACACAGTCTAGAAACATGCAAAATACCCATAGTAGAGCATAGAAGTAGGTATCCCTGGATCATCCCTGACAAAGTTTATCCAGCCTCTTCTTGAGCAACTGCAATGATGGATATTCCACAGCTTCCCTAGGCAGGCTATTCTACTGTCTCACTGCTCTAACAGTGAAGAAGTTTTTCCTGATATCCAGTTTAAGCCTATTTTGCTACAGCCTCAAGTCAGTTGGTCCACATCTGCTTCTAGCAAGAAAGAAAAGGTGTTCACCCTCTTCTTTATGGCAGCCTTTTTTTTTTTCTTTCAAATAAAGCAGTATTTGAAGACCTGCTATCATGTCACTTCTAAAGTGCCTTTTCCTCAATCTGAACATGCTTAGTTCTTTCAGCCTCCCTTTGTATGATTTGCCTTCCAGCCCTTCATTGTTTTTGTCTCCCATCTAACTTCTCCATGTCCTTTTTAAAACGTGGAGCCTAAAACTGCATAAAGCACTCTAGATGAGGCCTAGTCAGTTCCATGTAAAGAGGCACTGTCACCTCCC
>NW_017729032.1:125043005-125043920 GCF_001723915.1 Gavialis gangeticus | reverse complement strand
TTTTTTTTTCTTTCAAATAAAGCAGTATTTGAAGACCTGCTATCATGTCACTTCTAAAGTGCCTTTTCCTCAATCTGAACATGCTTAGTTCTTTCAGCCTCCCTTTGTATGATTTGCCTTCCAGCCCTTCATTGTTTTTGTCTCCCATCTAACTTCTCCATGTCCTTTTTAAAACGTGGAGCCTAAAACTGCATAAAGCACTCTAGATGAGGCCTAGTCAGTTCCATGTAAAGAGGCACTGTCACCTCCCTTGTCTTGCATCTAATGAATGCATCTGTGGATGCAACCCAAAACCACATTCACCTTTTCAGAAAGTCATCACACTGCAGACTCGTATTGAGTCTGTGATCCACCAAGACCCCTAGTTCCTTCTCGGTAGTGGTGCTATCTAGCCAGTTGTCCCCCATTTTGCATGTGTGTTGAATTAATCTTCCTGAGGTGCAGCGTCTTGCATTTGTCAGCATTGAACTTCATCTTGTTAGTTCCGGCTAAACTTTCCAGTCTGTCCAGATTGTTCTGAATTCAGCCTTCAACTACGTGAAGGATGGTCCCAAAGAGGATGGAGCTAAACTGTTCTCAGTGGTGACAGATGACAGAACAAGGACCAACGGTCTCAAGTTGCAGCAAGAGAAGTTTTGGTTAGTTATTACGAAGAACTGTCTTACCAGGAGGGTAGTAAAGCAGTAGAATAGGGTTACCCACAGAGGTTGTAGAATCTCCATCCTTGGAGGTTTCTACCTGGGTAGATAAAGCCCTGGCTGGGATGATATAGTTGGGAATGGGCCTACTTTGATCAGGGAGTTGGACTAGATGACCTCCTGAGGTCTCTTCCAACCTTAATTTTCTATGATTCTAGGAATTGCACTCTTGTCCTCTAGTATATATGTGGTCCTTTCCAGTTTCATGTCATCTGGA
>NW_017729032.1:125036064-125038005 GCF_001723915.1 Gavialis gangeticus | reverse complement strand
TATGATTCTAGGAATTGCACTCTTGTCCTCTAGTATATATGTGGTCCTTTCCAGTTTCATGTCATCTGGATGCTTGTTCAAGAATCCTTTTCAATCTCAAAATCAGTAATAAACACTTTGAACAGCACGGGGCCTAGGACAGGCAGTTGTAGGATGCCACTCAAAGCCCCTTGCCATTCTGACATGGATACATTTATAATTACCCTTTGCTTGTGGTTATTGAGTTAGTTGTTTGTCCATCTTGTGGTGGTGTTGTCTTGCCCACAATTTTCCAACTTGTGATTGTCTCCAATATATGATGATACCTTTGATCTTGTTTGAAGGTATGTGCAAACAGACTTTGAATGTTCTTTTTTTTATTGTTTAACTTCAGTGTAACTTCTTTATATTTTATACAGCTTAAGAACTCATAGTCTTTTTGTGAAGGTTTTTGTTTTCTTGCATATTGAGACTGTTGGGTGTCTTCAGGTTTTGTTCTCCCTCCTCCTCCCCTCTTTATTTATGTTGTGTACATGTGTGTTTGCATGTGCCAGTGAATATTCCAGAGTTGTAGATGTATAAACCATCTTTTATTGCTTGAATTCTGATGCATGTATTTTGCTGTGGTTTTCAAATAAAGGCGTTAATGTTTGGGTTTTTTTTCTTGAAGTACAAACTGGTCTCTCATTGTGTTTGCTTATCTAAAATAGTTTGGCCCAACTTTGACATTTCTTTAAAGAAAAAAAAAGTACAAAAGACAACCCGCCTGAAAATTCTGCAAAGAAAAACATAACCGGTACACATACGATATATATGTAGATTTTTTGGATACATAGGTTCATCATGTTTGTCAGTAAAAAAAACAAAACAAAACCTGTATTGAAAACTAGATTGAAACCCCCTTCCCCCTAAATACCCTTTGTGGTGTTGCAGCTGCTTCCACCTTGCAAAGTGCCCCCTCAGTGACTCAGTGTAACACAAACTGGACCACATTTTTTTTTGCAAGGTGAAGCATACAGGCTCAGAAAGGATGTGTGCCTGAACAAGGAAACGGAAGAGTTGTAGGGTGCCATCAGAGCTGACTTCTGCGAGTTGGTTTCTGTGGCTCTTCAGAGTCCCCATCTGAGCCCGGCCAGGCAGCAAATTGGCCAAGTGTATTGTCCTTCTCTCAGCTGTTCAGTATGGGATAGAGAAAATGTACAGCAACAGAGAAGTCCAAATATGATGTGCCAAAGAGGGTGCTGGGACAACAGAGTGGCCCCTGCTGAGAGCGGTTCAGCAAAGTGTAGAAGAGCGTCTCCTCCACTTTCTCCTCATAAAAAGCTCAGGCTACTGACACTGCCGGGTTCCAGCGGTAGACAGAGTTGCTGATGGGCAGGGCCCCAGGCAGCCAACATCATTGGAGGTTTCCCGTTCTCGTGGCACTGGGCAGTTTGTACAGGTTGTGTCAGGCTGAATGACCTTGCTTAGGTGTTGCTGCCAGTGAGTGCCACCTCCATGTCAGGTTGAGGGAAGCAGCAAGGTACACAGGTAATGCTCTTTTGCATGAGTAATGTCCATGTGTACAGTGCTTCCCAGACAAGATCTCAAAGGAAATCGTGCTCCTCTCACTGAGGGAGAACAGGATTGTGGTAAGACATGGGGCCACTCTCCTTTTTGTCATTGTGTAGAATACAATTCTTCTGCCTGTTTTTCCTGTCTGTCTCATGCTAGGTAGGCCTGTGCAAGTTGGCAGCAATCTGATCCGGTTTCAAATCTGGCCGTTTCAGATGGCCATGATCTGATCCATAGCTCTGGACCGGGTTTCCACCTCGATCTGGTCAAAGCAGCTCTGAAGTTTTGGAGCTACCTCGAGATCTGGCCATAGGATATAATGGGGAATAATGAAATATCTATAACTTTTTTGGTTTTTGTCCACTTCCGATGAAACCTGCAGGGATGGTAGCCTCTGCTGAGAGCATG
>NW_017729032.1:125032354-125033979 GCF_001723915.1 Gavialis gangeticus | reverse complement strand
CTAGGGCCTCGTACCTGTTCTCCAGTTGGACTGGAGGAACTGGTAGTGCCACGTTTCGGGCAGCCCTGGCGCGGGTAGTGACCATCTGCCAGTAAATAGAGCATCTCCTATTCCCTGCTGCCCTCCCTGGATGAATTTATAGGCAGCCACAAGATTATCTCTCAGCCTTCTCTTGTGAAGGCTGAAAAGATCTAGCTCCTTCAGTCTCCCCTTGTAGGGCCTTGCCTGCCGGCTTCTGACCATACAAATGGCCCTCCTTGGAACCCTTTCAAGATTTATCTGCATCCCTCTTGAAGTGCGGTGCCCAAAACTGGATGTAGTACTCCAACTGTGGTCTGACCAGTGCTGCATAGAGGGGAAGTGTCATTTCCCTGGACCTGTTTGTCATGCATCTGTTAATGCATGATAAAGTTTGGTTAGCCTTGTTGATCACTTCGTCACATTGATGACTCCATGTTCATCTTGGAGTCAGCTATGACTCCAAGATCCCTTTCTGCTGCTGTGCTGCTGAGAAGGTCATCCCCCAGCCTGTAAGTGTGCTGGTGGTTCTTTTTGCCCAGGTGCAGCACTTTGCACTTGTCTTCATTGAACTGCATCCTATTTTGTTCTGCCCATTTTTGCAACCGGTCCAGATCCACCTGCATCTGTTCCCTACCCTTTGCTGTGTTAACTTTGCCCTATAATTTGGTATTATCGGCAAACTTGGACAGGGTCCTCTCTACGCCCTTGTCCAAGTCACTGGTGAAGACATCGAATAGCACTGGTCTAAGGACCAAGCCTTGCAGGACTCCACTGTCCACGTCTTTCCAGGTCAACATTGACCCATCCACCACCACTCTCTCTGGGTGCGACCCCTAAGCCAGTTTGACACTCATCTGACCGTGTAATCTTCTACATCACAACCTGTCAGTTTATTTATGAAAATGGAATGTGATACCATATCAAAGGCCTTCTTAAAGTCTAGATAGATGACACCTACCTCAACTCCTGCATCTAAGTATTTTGTGACCTGGTCATAAAAAGAAACAAGGTTAGTTGGGCAGGATCTACCTGTAGTGAACCCATGCTGATTTTTCCTTTCAGCATTATTTCCCGTGCTGGGCTCCCACAAATGTGATCCTTAATGGTATTTCCAGAGTTTTCCCAAGGATAGAGGTGAGACTAACTGGCCTATAGTTTCCTGGTTGGCCCCTCCTCCTGTTCTTGAAAATAGGGACTACACTGGCCCTTTTCCAGCCCTCTGGGACCATGAGTGCTTGAACAGCCGTGACAGCAGCTGTACTATGACTGGCCAATTCCTTCAGCATCTTTGGATGAAGATGGCGATCTGGTGTAGTGCCCAAAGACTGGAAGAAGGCTAATGTGGTGCCTATCTTCAAGAAAGGGAGGAAAGTGGATCTGGCAAACTATAGGCCCATCAGCCTGACTTCTGTCCCAGGGAAGATCTTAGAAGAGTTTGTTAAAGAGGCCATCCTTAATGGGCTGGCTGACGCCAACATCCTGAGGGATAGCCAGCATGGGTTTGTTGTGGGTAGGTCTTGCTTGACCAATCTCATTTCCTTTTACAACCAGGTGACCTATCACCTAGACAAGGGAGAAGAGATTGATGTCATATATCTTGACTT
>NW_017729032.1:125023462-125032225 GCF_001723915.1 Gavialis gangeticus | reverse complement strand
TTGACCACAAGATGAACGTGAGCCTTCAGTGTGATGCTGCAGCTAGTAAAGCAACCAAAACCCTGGCTTGCATCCATAGATGCTTCTCAAGCAAATCCTGGGATGTCATTCTCCCCTTGCACTCGGCCTTGGTGAGGCCGCAGCTGCAGTACTGTGTCCACTTTTGGGCCCCACAATTCAAAAAGGATGTGGAGAAGCTTGAGAGAGTCCAGAGAAGAGCCAGGTGCATAATCAGAGGTCAGGACAACAGACCTTATGACAAGAGGCTGAGATTTATGGGGCTCTTTAGGCTGGAAAAGCGCAGGCTCAGGTGATCTGTTGCCACCTATAAGTTTATCGGGGGTGACCACCGGTATTTAGGGGGAACATTTGTTCACCAGAGTGCCCCAAGGAATGACGAGGTCGAACGGTTATAAACTACTGTAAGACCATTTCAGGCTGGACATAAAGAAGAATTTCGTTACTGTCCGAGTCCCCAAGATCTGGAATAGCCTGCCATCGGAGGTGGTTCAAGCACCTCCGTTGAACACCTTCAAGAGAAATTTGGATGTTTATCTTGCTGGGATCCTATGACAACAGCTGACTTCCTGCCCTTCGGGTGGGGGGCTGGACTTGATGATCTTCCGAGGTCCCTTCTAGCCCTAATGTCTACGAAATCTATAAATCTGTGCAGTTCATCTGGTCCCACTGATTTGAACACATCCAGCCCCTCCAAGTGCCCCGTCACTAAGTCTGCACTAACTGTTGGTGGGCTGGTGGCCCTCCTGTGTCTGTCTGTGATCCAATTGGGAGATTTGTCTTGATCTGTGTCTAGGAATACAGATGCCAAGAACTCACTGAAGAGCACAGCTTTGTCGCCCCTCTGTCACCAATTGCCCTAGTTTGTCCTGTAGGGGTCCTATGCTATCCTATGCCTTCCTTTTGTTCCCTATATACCTGAAGAAGGACTTTTTGTTGTCCTTCAGTTTTGTTGCCAGCCTAAGTTCTAATCTTTCTTTGGCCTTCCTAACTGACTCCCTGCAAGTGCGAGCCAGGGAAGTTTTCCTCCTCCTTGATAGCTACCCCGTTTCCACAGCCTGTATACCTCTTTCTTTGCCCTTAAGCTTTCCTGGACTTCCTTGTTCAGCCAAGAGGGCTTCTTGGTCCCTTTGCCCCTTTTATGCGCAACAGGATTGTCTCCGTCTGTGCCTGTAAGATTGCTCCCTTGAGGAATGACCACCCTGCCTGGACCCCCATTTTGCCAGTGCTCTTGAGTTTTAACGCCTCACTAACTAATCTCCTGAGCACGCTGAAATTAGCCTTTCTGAAGTCTAGCACTTCATCCCTGCTGGTTAGTCTACCCACCCTTTGCTGGATAGTGAATTCAATCAGTTGATGGTCACTATCCCCTAGGTTACCTTGTACCTGTAGATTCCCCACCAGGTCATCCCGTGTAGCTAACACCAAGTCCAGCAAGGCATTTCCCCTAGTGGGATCATATACCTCCTGCATTAGGTGGAGGTCCTGTATGCAAGTTAAGAACCTATGTGAGTAGTTAGATTTGGCCAGCTGCTTCCCCCAGCAGATGTCCAGGTAGTTTAGGTCACCCATGACAACCATATCTCTCGACTGTACAGCCCCTGAGAGCTCTCTGGAGAATTCCAGGTCTAGTTCATCCTCCTGGTGTGGAGGTCTATAGTAGACAAAGTCTCTTCCCCACCCTCCCGACCCCCTTGTATCCTGACCCACAGTACCTCGGTTTGGCCCTTCTCTGATCCCATATCCGGGAAGTGTGGTTTGTTGCACTTGCTGAAATATTGCTGGCTTTTGTAATTAATGGACTAAAAAGGTTCCAAGATCCAGTAGTTTACAAGAGCAGTGGTACTGGGCAGCACACTGAAAGGAAGGTATGCCTTTGTCTAGCAGCAGCACTTGCTCCGAGACATGGCGCGGGTCTGGGATGTGGCTTCCAGTCAGGGTCCTATGGGGAGTTTAAGGATGTGTAAGGAGGTGCAGATGATGATGGGTGGGGAACAGCATAGCCTTCGCACTGTCTTCACACTCAGGTTTAAAGAATGGTAAAGTATGAGATCTGCATTTAATACCTGCTGTGGAAAAAGTCTTCTGAATAATTTGCATGGATACCTCAATGAATAGATGTGACTTCTGTGTTTAAGCACACAAAATATTATATTATATATCTAATATTATAGCTAATGTTTGATATCTCCACCAATAAAGGTAGAATTAAACTCTCACATTTGTCTTTTTAATGCACCCTCATAACAAATAAAGTGCAACAAATGTCTTTTTTATGGTATGAAATGCTTATACTGCTTTATTTCATGTTTTGGGTCTTACTAAAGGAAATGGAAGCACTGTTCAAAACCTTGAGGTATAAAGTAATACATCAACAATAAAAGTACATAATGTATTTGCCTTTCTGGAATGTTATTTGTTTTTTAATTGGGATAGATCAAATGTTTTTTCTAAAGTGCATCTGATTTATATTGATGAAATTAACTGAAACTGGATTTTACTACATTATATTTGCTTTTTAATTGATTGAAGTCCTTTTCTTTTTCAATTACCAGACAGCATTACTGAAACGTCAGAGTCGATATATATGCTCTACAGTTCCTGATAATGCAGAGAAGGAAGCTCACAGTTTGTTTGTAACTGAGGTAACTGTGTGTGGAGTGGGGGGGAAGGTATACTAGTGTACATGCATGTAACTACAGATTTCAGTTGTCGGCTTGCTTTTTTAGATTGAATATTTATTGTTCTCTAGCTAATCTAATTCACACCCAGTGGGGGTCCAGGGGAAATGTTCAGTAGGGCTGTGCAAAATTTCTCTGGGTGTTTCATTTCAAAGCTATTTCGATACGTTTCGAGCTCAAACAGCGAAATCGAACTGAAACAAAAGCGTTTGAAACAGCTTTGAAATGAAACAAGGGCTTACTTGGCTTCAGTGCTTGTCCCAGCCGGCAGCAGCAGCCTCCTGTGATCTGGCAGGCAGATCAGGGACCCACCTGCGCTCCCAGGAGGGCTGCAGGAGCTGTGCTGGATGCCTCCTGGGGGTTAAGGCCCCTGGATCTGCCTGCTGGATGACAGGAAGCTGCTGCTGCTGGCAAGTGATAGGAGTTTTGCTTGTTAACACCTTGAGGTGCAGTTTCCCAGAAACCTCTGCACTTATGTCCTTGAAACTTGGAATGTGTCATGCCCTCGGAAGGGGCTACCATCCCTGCGCATTTCATCTGAATCGGGCAAGAAATGACAAAGTTATAGGCAGTTTTGTGCTTCCCCACTATAGCCTATGGGCAAAACATCAAAATAGTGAAACAGTTTCAGTGGAATGAAATGGAACAGTGCTTTCAAAACTAAACAAAACTCTAAACGAAACACTGTTCCATTGAAACGTTGAAACGGAAGTCAAAGCAGAACGGTGCTGTTCCGCACAGCCCTAATGTCCAGGTAAGAAATCCAATTCTTTAGCAGCTGTATTTGAAGGGTGGTATCTCATTTGATAACTATATATTTCATGTAATCATTGGTGTATGTCTGAGGCTTTTTACCTGTGTCCTGTATTGCTTGTTCTGGAGGTCCCTTGCTTGGATTAATAGTAGTGTGGGTGTTTCTCCTTTCTTCCTTCTTTCTTTTAGCCTTTGCTGCTCTTGCTTTCCTGCAGCAAATTTGAAATTTCTAAGTTTCTGGTCAGTGAAATGGGTCAGAGTCTATTTAAATTTCATTCTATTTACCAATGACTTCTCATTTAGTGACTAGGAGACATTTTTTTTTCACCATCAATTTTTTTTCAATCCTCTATTTCTATCACAGTTATTTTGCTAGTAATTGTACTGTTTTAAGAAAAATGTACAAGACACATTCAGGCCTATTTTTAGTCTCTTCTGATTCTGAAGCTAGTTTGTCAGAACCTTTGTGCTTTTATCTCACTGTAAGATGCGCTTGGTTGTAGGGAGCAGCATGGGTAAGTTAAACTATAAAGTTTAATGAAACGTGACTGGCACTTGAATTTGCCCAATAATTATTCTTTATAAAAAATGTATAAAAATGTTTTAGAAATATTACATGGCCTGTTTTATGTGTTCATAGTATGTGTAAAACTTACTTATAAAACATGCTGGCTATGAAGTATTGTATAATATTGTCTCTGGCAATATACATAAAAATGTTATTACTTCTTCTAATGCCAAGATAAATCAGTATTGTTGTGTGACAGCCACAGGGGTGGAGTAAAATGAAACTTCCTGTGATCTAGTCCAGAACAGAATGACATAATTGTCTTTCAACAGCTGCAGACATGCAGTTTGGATTCAAAACATACTTGTTGGATTAAAAATATAAGTTTAAATTGAATCCTGATTTTTCTTCTTCTAAAAGTGAAAGTCCTAAATTGATCATGCTGTTCTGATAATACAAAGTATTAGACAAAGTATGCTAAATGTTCAGTCAGGTTTCCAGTCGCTTTTAAATGATGCCACTGAAGAAAGTGGTAAAGTTCAGGTGTTGACTAACTTGATAAAACTAGCTTTATAGATTCTTTGTGCCTTTACTAGTGCTTTCAATTTTTTGCTAAGCACTTTATTGCTCGGTTTAGATTCTTCATTTGATTGCTTAAACATACTTGAAAATTATATTTCTCATATTTAAGAACAAAAAAAATTTAAGCATAACAGGTAACCATAATAGTATTTCAGAAGGACCCATAATATAGAAAACCTGCTTTTTTCTAGGGAATGCTTTCAGTTGAACATGTTTAAGTTAATATATTGTGAACTTGTTTCTATTAATATAGTGCATCAAAACTTACAATTCAGACTGGCATGTTGTTAACTATAAATATGAAGACTACTCAGGAGAGTTTCGTCAGCTTCCAACGTAAGTGAATTATTCTGTACTATATTACAGAGTATAAATTTTCAGAGCAACTTCAAAAACATTAAACATGTTTGTAAAGCTGTCTTAATTGTAGGGCTAGGTAAACAAGTTCTGTACTTAACAAGGCAAAAATAAACCTTATGATTAAAATATAAGAAGTTATTTTAAACTGTGATAGAAATGTACAGACTTCGCAATATTTGAGGCAGCTTTTGGCAAGGTTCCAGAAGTTTTGGGGATAGAATCTAATTTATATTTTAATGTGGCCAGGATTCTCATGGACAGTAATGGGCATATTTATTTTTTTTTTATAAAGCACTGACACTATATACAGTTCTTCAATAGCAATAATAACAACAAAAGAAGTTTGAGACCTGCATGTTAGAACAGTATTAAAAAAAAAAAGACGGGCATTAGGTGTTTTTGTTTGTGTGTTTAGTTTTTTCCTGAAACTAAATTATTTGTCTCTTACCATCTTTTGAACTGGCTGTACACACTTTATAGAATGTAGCTTTGGAGGAAATCGGTTAGTCTTTGACATTGCCTGGCTAGATCCTTATATATTGCATGATTCAACTTCTGAATAATTTAAAAGCAGTTAACTGATGAAGAAATATGCCTATGTCAGCTATGATCAGAATAGTCCAAGGTTATATGAACAAGTGTACTTTGCAGCAACCTAGATCTGAATTTGATAATCAGATTTCTTTGAGAAATATTGCTTCAATTACATTAAAAGATTAGCCTTCTTTAATTGAATTGGATATAAAAATGAATAATACCATTAATACAATATCCCTGTGTTACTTAATATCAGGTGGAAATTAACGTTTTAGTGTACCACAGGTTTTCTGTATTGATAACACCTTAAACACATTGTGCTTTGGGTAGATGTGACATCTTTTATTAGACCAGCTAAATAGTTGGAAAAATGGTTCCTTGCAAGCTTTCAGGACATAAATACCCTTTTTTGGGCTCTCTCTATGCCTGAAGAGGGGTGTATGTGCCCAAAAGCTTGCAAAGAACAATTTTTCCAATTATTTAGCTGGTCTGATAAAACGCATCACATCTACCCAACTTTGTCTGCCTACCAAGACAGCTACAACCAACAGCCCTAAATGCACTGTGGAATTTTTTTTTAATAAATTGGAAGTGATTCAAGATTTTGGCATGCAGGCAGGTAATGAAATGCATGGGACTGGGAAAAGTTCATTTACAAACCCCCATTTTTGGGAAAAAGAATGGGGTAAGGGAGAGAAATGTGTGTGCTTTTGTGGTTAGAACTGATGGTTCTACCTCAGTCACCTTTGACATCATCTTTGAGCCACTATCTTTGCCATTATCATGCTTCTTGCTCCCAATATCTATCTTACTGTGGAGTTAGTTAATCTACAGTGTCCTAATATTGGCACACGTGTAGACTGTGATGCGTCACTACAGAGTCTACTCTACCGTAAAGCGTACCCACAGCGTCTGAAAGATTAAGAGATCATTTGCAAAGTCTTGCCCCCAGCTTATTAGATGCGTGGGAGGTAAAACAGCATTGCAATTGCAGAAGATCATTTACTTCTCTTGAGCTCAATCCAAGGGCTTCTTCCGTCAGGATAATGAGGCCTTTATAAAGTGCAGGGTGTGTAAGCTGGGGAAATAGCTGAACTGAATTATAGTCCATCAGAGAATGTGTTTTGGCCTATTGATATTTAATGACTTTTTGTTCTTTCAGCTGAGGGAAATTTAAAATAGTACTGAATAAACATGTGTAAGTAAATGATCATGACTACTTATACTTTTTTTTCTTTTTTCTTTTTTGCTCCTTTAGCAAAGGGACCAAATCAGACAAACTTCCAGTTCATGTATATGAAGTTGATGAAGAAGCAGATAAAGATGAGGTGAGTTGATTTGTTTTCTATATCATTTAGTTAAGACTGGTCCATTTAAAAGTAGCCTCAAACATGTTTCAAGTAAAAATAGAGATCTAGGTGCAATCTGATCTTATTTAAATTTCTAATATTTGAAACTGAAAAATCTATAGGTGTGGACTTTTAACCAATCCTATACTCTCAATGTCCAATACCATTATACAGTAAAAATTGTAGTAGGACATAGGACTGGAAGGAACCTCTTGGGTTACTGAGGCCAAGCACAGATGTACACTTTCTGTGTATAGACAGAATTGCCAACCCTGAGCTCCGCTCCCAACTGCTGGCTTTTAAATTTCTAACCTGCTAATTAGCTGGAAGGCAAGGGGAAGCCAAAAGGGCTGGTAGCTGGTCCTACGGAGCTTTGCTTAGCACCTGGCTCCTAGCCCCTCTGGCTTCCCCTTGCTGCCCATGCTGCCCAGTTGACCAAAGCAATACAGAGCAAGGCAGGCTGCTGTGCTACAGCGACAAGACTGTGGAGCCTTGCCACCACTGCAAAATGCCCCCGTCTTACCTTGCACTGATTGTGGTCAGGTTGATGCAGTGTAGGGCAAGGCAGGCTGTCATGTCCCTGCCACAAGGCTCCCAAAGCTATGCCGTACCAGTTGAGTGCTCCTCCTCACTCCCTGTACTCTTCTGGGTCAGCCTGGAGGTTTGTAAGGAGCAGAGCTAGTCTCCTACAGGGGAGAATTCGGAGGGTTCCCACCATGAGAGAATGCTTCCCTCCTACCAGTCAGCCGATTGGTAGTATACAGGGGCATTCTTCTTAGGCTGGAACCCCCCTGGCTATCTGTGGTATCTTCTGCTTTTCGGGAGCTGCCAACTTCTGCTTGACTGTATGTCTTCTTCCCAGGCAATTAATGGCCTCCCCTACAGGTGGGAATGGCCATGGGATCATCTTTTTAATGCCCCTGGCTAGAGAGGTTGCCTGTGATGCTCTGCAGCCATGGGGTGGAGGAACATCTATACAGTCCAGCTCCTGGGCTGTTTTTCTACCAGAAGATATTGCTTCCAGTAGACGTGAATGTCTGTATGTAGTCTGAGTCTAGTTCTCTGCTATTAAAAACAATAACATCATGTTCCTTTCTTAATGACTGTAAAAGATATGTGTACGTTCCTCCGTGCAACATAGCAGTAGGAAAAGAGAGCTGGGGAAGAAAAGAGCTTAATATAATTGAAATCAGACACACTTTGTCAAATTAATAAACTTCATGAGTAATACTGACAAAACAAAGCCAAGAGTGTTTTCTTCTTTCAAGTGACAAGATTGGCTTTCTGGGGTCAAAACATGTTAAATTCTAGACAAGAATTTATTGCAAAAGCCTTAGAACCTTTAATCTTATTTATAAAACTATTATTTTAAAAAGGATATGAACACCAAAGTTTGCAAATGATGCAAAAATTTAAAAAAGCAAATGAGTAACAGTGCTATCATACCTTAAAAAATGCATATGTAGCTAAGGGATTTTGGTCATTCTAGGTATTGGGTCAACAGATGGTCAGTGCTGTTTATCAGCAGATTTTAAAATTGGCTTCAGAGCAAGGTGCTAATCTAGGGAAATAGATGATTGTTGAAACAATAATCTCTGCAGGAGGAGGGTTTGGAGCTTACTCTGGAAAAACATGGAAAACATCAGTGTGCAAGAATGAAAATAGGGAAATGAATCTATAATCTGTTGGGAACAGGAAGCAAACTTTCAGTGTAAAAGCACTGTGCTGTTGGCTGTGGATTTTGTTTTCCTTTTTATTGCACCATCTGTTAATTTAAAGTTCAGGAGCTTTTTTTTCACTTCTGGAGTTCTGAATAAAAACTGTCTTCACTAATTTTACTATGTGTGTGAACCATAATGATTTTAAACATTTGGGTATTACAACATACACAGGTTAGCAAGATTGGCCAACCCAGCCTTAGTAGAGCCATGCTATTGGAAAAAGATGACCAAGCTGAGCCGCCCCCCTTCCCCCC
>NW_017729032.1:125015896-125023231 GCF_001723915.1 Gavialis gangeticus | reverse complement strand
AGTTGCTCCCGATTTAAGCCAGGATACAAAGTCAGGATTTAGTTCTTGGAAGAGATGTATATAGCGATGCTTCCACAGTTGTTTTGTGAAGCTACAACAAAAACCTTAAGTACTCTGCACCAAATTCTTGCATTTTGTACTTCTCAGAAGGACTTTTGAGCTCTTTTGCATGTATTGTGTGCCAGGAAAGAACAGTTAAAACCAGTGGTTTACATTTAATAACATATTTAGTGCTCTGATATCTAAAGATTTTTAAAAACTTCTACAGCTCCTTTCCTGTGTTTTTTGACATCTGGATTGTAAATGTTAAGTCTTTGATGGTAGACATTTAAGGGTGCAGTTTGGCTTGTGGATAATACTAGGAACTTGACCAGAATCCAAGAGCAGCTCAAGCATCTGTACAATGTAAGGAAGACTAGGTTCCATCCTAAAGACAAGTCCAGTGTGGGGAGGTGGTACAGTATTGACCAAGGCCTTTTACTTAGAAATAATCCTGCACTGAATTGTGCCAAGGAAGGAAGGCTACTCTGTATACCATGCTGTATAAGATAAACCTTCCATCCCTACATCCTAACTTTACTGCCTAATAAAACTTGTGACATTTTTTTCTTTTCATTCTTAAGTTTATATTGTGAAAGATGTAGCATCTCAAAAATTGATTAATTGCTTAATAAGGAATTTGTAAATATATGAGAGACTTGAAGTATATGTGGCCTTAAAAGATGGCAAAGAAGGGAGAAAACATAGCATCCATAGAAATATTCCAATTGGATGATGAACTTATCATAAGGATTTGTGAATCATTAATGATGCCACCAGGTTATAAATATAGGTATTCTGTCTTTTAAAGAACAGATTAATGAATGTCTGTGTTAAGTGCAACAGTGTCTCTGGTACAGATCTTTCTTCTTTTCCCCCCCCCCCCTTTTGTCTCCCATGCTGCCCCTCCCCATTTCTCCCAGGATGCAGCATCTCTAGGATCTCAAAAGGGCGGGATAACAAAACAAGGATGGCTGTACAAAGGCAATATGAATAGTGCAATCAGTGTAACAATGAGGGTATGTTTTTGCTAATGTTCTAGTCTCTGAACAAAAAAGTCTGTTTATAGATATTTTGCTGTAGTTCTACTTTGAAAAGTACACTTGGCTTTTATTAAAAAGAGTTTGAGCATGAACCTTCTGCTTAGCTTATTGGAAGCCAAAAACAAACGTTTTCAAACTTTCCACTAAATTAAACTAAATAGAGAAAATTCCCTGAAGTTCATGGAATCATGGAAAGAACATTCTGCTGAGTAAGTAAGTGCTTTTTGTACAATAAATATCCTCATTATAGCTATGTTATATGGGACTCTTCATGTGCCCAAGTATCCTACATGCTTTGCTTTTCTTCATAAAATACATTACTTTATTGTACTCATGACACCCCTACAGGTATAGAGAGTTTCTTAAGTTCTGGTGAAACTGAGTGAGAAGGGAGTACAGATTAACTTTTAGGTCCCAGGTCAAGTTTGCAGACTGGTAGATTAAAAACAAACAAACAACACCCTTCCCCCCACCCCCTCACAAAAAATAACCCCAAAACAACATGATTTTTGGTTTCTGCAGTATCTTCGGAGGGGGATAAAACACACTTTGTTCCTAAATTCCCTTTCATGCTTTATTTCGTTTATTCAGAATAAAACCTGAGGTCCATGTTCATGTATTATACATAAAATGTGTTGTTTTGAGTGCGGCTATTTTACATTTCTTTCATCTGGGTCAAACATACATACATCCAATACAATATGATTCAAAAGTTGTTTCCATACCTCCTCATTTGTCAGTATAAAGAAACATTTCCCCCTGTTTTTTGGAAATAGTTTAAATAGACAGTTAATAGTAGGCAGTTAAATAGTAGAAGCTTTTATTTTTAAGGTATGTGTACTTATAGTGTATAATAATACAGCATGATTATAGCAGTTCTAGTTTTGTGATAAGAAACTAATAATAAAGGCAAGATTTACTTGTTTTTACTAGTCATTTAAAAGAAGATTTTTCCATTTAATCCAACTTGGCGATGGATCATATAATCTCAATTTCTACAAAGATGAAAAAATATCTAAAGAGCCAAAAGGATCGATATTTCTGGATTCTTGTATGGGTGTCGTTCAGGTAAATATCATGTATTATCTAACTTTGTCTTCTCTTTTTCTGGCTGTATGGAGATAAAGGTAGATAGATGACCACATGAGTCCTTAAGGAGCCACCCTGCCCTGCCTTTTTCCAGACTGCAGATCAGACTAACTCGGTCAGGGGGCATAAGCTTTCATAGGCAATAGCCTATTTCATCAAATGCGTTTCTGAACAAGTTTGTCTCTTAAGGTGCTGCCCTGCTCTGCCTTCTATATGTAAGCAGAAATTAATTTGACCTGTATTTTTCATAATTTGGAAAGAGATATAACAATTAAACATTTACTACATTCACTTAAACAGGTAAAACATGCTACATTTTGGGGGGGGGAAAGGTCGGTTTTTAGGACTCTCTATTTTGAAAATGAACAGTCACTGGTATATTCAATGTGTGGAAAAACATGTGAAGTCAAGCAGGAAGGCAAAAGACATACAAAAAGTTTTTAGAGAGCATGCAAAATGAATGAAAGCATAACAGTAAGTGCCCTTACATTGTGCATTTATCTGGAATGCAAAATGTTCTGCATAGCTTCTTGTGTGGGATTTTTTGTTGTGGGAGTTGCACCATAGTCACAGCCACCTTTCATTTGACCTTTAGAATAGTAACTTTTAAAAATAAATCTTTGAAAAGAAAGACAAGTAAAATCTCTGGCAAAACATTTTTCAGTAGCAAGGGCCAAAGAAAAGGATTGTTTCCATGCCATTGTGTTATGTTTATAGAACAGAATGTAACTGTTTTGTTAGACAAAGCATACTTAGAAGCAAGTTTGTTTCTAGGCCCTTGGTGTTCAATCTGAATGGATTCATCTTCATCTTCATTTGAAAGGTATATCCAATTCTTATGTACATGCACTTCTGGAAAGCTGGTGGAAGCTGGCAGCAGCTGTCCCTTTCGAAGTGGTTTCTTGTATCCAGTGCATGCATCTTCCTATTTTCTTTGTCTTTTTTTTAACATATCAAGGCTTCTAAGCCTTGCCACTATGGTACAATGACCTGTCTTGACCTGCACTGCTCTGGCTCAGCTGGGCAGCAAGAGGCAGTGGAGAAGCCCAGAGCTTGTCTGTGGAAAGTCTTTACATGCCCAGCACCTAGCCACTCCAGCTTCCCCTTGCACCCTTTCCCCCATCGCCCAACTGAGCAATAGGGCAGCAATTTAAAAGCAAGTGGCTCAGAGCAGGAGCTCTAGGAAACTTTCTTTCTTCAGCTCAGCTCTCCCTTGCCAACCTGCCATACAGCTGAGTGGCAGGGTAATTTCAAAGCCAGAGGGTTCAGAAGTGGAGCGTACAGGGGCTTTCTTTAGCCCGGCTTGGCGCTCCCTGTGAAAAGGCCTTTTGTTAGCCCAGCTTGAAGCTCCCTTTGGTACCACACTTCAGCTTTGTGGTGGAAGGGTAGTGATTTTAAAAGCTGGCAGCTGGGATTGGGGTCCCTGAGACCCATACTTAGCTGCCTGATTTTAAATTGCTGCCTCACCACTCAGCTGGATGGTGGGATGGCTAGGGGCAGCTAGCAGGAGCCAGCTGGGGAGACTTGTGTAGAGCCCTGTTCTTGGCCACTTATTTTGAAATTGTTGCCCTGCTGCTGAGCTGGGTGGTGGGGGTAGCAAAGTGAAGCTGATGGCAGTAGTGGCTGCTCTTCCTCTCACCACCTGAAGTAGGAAAGAGTGGGTAGCAGCTGCCCTGCATGCCTTCTCAAGACCAGGGTGATTCTAGTCTCATGAAGGCAAGGAGCCTTTCCCCTAGCTCCACTCTTTCTGTTCCCCCGGAGGAGTTAAGCTGTGGGAAAGTGTGTAGATGTTCAGTCTCCTGGGAGAAACTCTTCCACCAGGACTGACTTAATCCTGGTTGTTGCCTGGTTGTTTTTTCTCCCCAAGCTAGCCATTCTTCCTCCAGAAGAAAGTCTGAATGTCAGTATACTTTTATTTTCTGCTTGGAGAATGGTGATTCTCCTGGTAGGAACTGAATGTCTGTACCTGGCCTAAGGCTTGCTTGGCTTGGAGGGACATTCTTATGTAATGCAACTGAAACTGTGCAGAGGTATAAAATTAAAAAACAAGACAAAGAAAGAAAGACATCTCATCAGAGAATCTCTCAGTTTGGTTTGACTGTGGCTTTCCAAGCTCTGTCACAAAATAGGTTAGAGGAAATGTTTGGAAATATGATGTTCAAAGGGAGCTTGTGGCAAGGGAGATGAATTCAGAAGAAACACTGGTTCTGGAACTAGCATGGTTCCTGCAGAGCTGGTAAGGGAGAGAGGTAGAAATTAATTTATGTATTTTTATTCTTCCCTTGCACCATGATTACCTGTGCAGCTTAGAGTAGGGCAGGATGTGGCCTTAAACTGTGGTTAGTCAGGAAAATGATTATCTAAAAATGGCATGGTTTTAGTAAATAAAACTTCTTCCTGTGTTTATTTAAAGCCAGAACTGGTAACTTCTGTAACAAATTTTGTTTTATTCTTAGCTCTTTAGAACCAGTTTTTAAGAAAATTAAATGGAACTGTGAATCAAGTTCCACTTGCAGAGTCAAATTTTGCCATCAGTCACATGTGCTACTGCTTTGACTACAGCTACGGCTGTAGGGTTGGACAGATGTAACTGAAGGCACTTGAGAACAAGGCTCACAAAAATAGTTAACGCATTAATAAAATTAGTATTTATTAATAAAATGGAATAATTAATTGTTAGCTATGTATCCAAAGGAAAGAACAAGATTTGACTCCTAGTCAAACATCCTGATAGAGAATTCTTACTAATATCCAACCTAAATTTCCTTTGTGGAAATTTAAGACTGTCACTCATCTTTTCCCTAGAGACATAGGATAGCCTGTCAACATCCTCTTTATAACCATCCATCAGGTATTTGCAGACTGTATCAAATCTCTCAGGCCGCAGCCCCTCCCTAGTCTTCTTTTTCCCAGGCTAAAGAAACCCAGTTCTTCCAACTGTATTTCACAAGTCCTGTTTCCCGGTCCTCTAATCATTTGTTGCCATCTGCTAAACACTTCCTAGTTTGTCTACAGCATTCTTGAAGTGCAGTGACCAAAACTGAATACAGTACTGCAGGTGAGGTTTCACCAGTGTTGACTAGAGCAAAAGGATTGCTTTCCTTGCAAACAGCACTCCTATTAAGAAAGTCCAATATGTTATTGGGGTTTTTTTGGTTTGTTTGGTTTTTTTGGAGGGGGGTGGGGTTGCCACAAGAACACACAGTTTCTGCCACATTGCCTAATTTGGACTGCCCTTATCTGCATTTACTTTAATCCTTATTCAATGAGGATTACTTAATTCAGACTGGAGCCAATTTTAATTCAGACTACAGACATTCATTCAGACTACAGTGATGGCTGTAGTCTGAATTAAACGTATAATGTCTATGTAATGTACTAACTTTAGACTAACAGGGCTAACTACCTCTCTTGGTCCTTCATTCATAGTAGTGCATATTTTATTATATCTTGTTAGCTGTAATCAGTGTCCCACATTCTACAATTACTGAGCCAGAAAATTTGTAGCAGAATTGTGCTTCAGAATTTAAACTTCAACTAAAAGCAGTATTTTGCTACTAACTGTTATGAAGATAATTCTTATATAATAAAGGGCTTAGTCCATCTGTCTGTCTGTAACGCTTTTGGAGCACTCTGGTTAGTGAAACAACCAATCTTGAAGTCCTTTTTTGTTTTACTAGTAACCGTCTGGCAGAACCAGCTTGTTACCAAATTGCTGCCGTACCTTCCCTACCAGAAACTACACTCTA
The DNA here is from genome assembly GCF_001723915.1 of Gavialis gangeticus. NCBI lineage: Eukaryota > Metazoa > Chordata > Crocodylia > Gavialidae > Gavialis > Gavialis gangeticus. The sequence goes on along the minus strand of NW_017729032.1, from coordinate 125,017,311 downwards.
CCTTTTCTGTTGTCAAAATTCTCCACTCTCTAAACTACTCTTTCTTTACATTAATAACACAAAAAACTGTCTAATATTTAATTCTGAAAATCCCAAGATGGTGGGGACATTGCATTTAATAGAAAAAATGGTTACTGTATGTGTCCTGTGCTTATTACTTGTTAATAATATAAAATGAAGTTGACACAGAATTTTCAGTTGACTGCACAAAGAATGTGTGCTTTTCTAAGGGACTGGGGTCAAGATGACTGCAGAATTTTTTACACCTTGACTATAGTTTCAAAAATGAAGATGTCTGTTCTATTTTGGAAAAGTTGATAGGAGGAGTAAGTCCCGAGGATATTATCTGTTAATAAGTTAAATTGAAAATAAGGTACTCAAGTCAGAGGTTGGCAATCTACAGCCTGTGGGCCAGATGTGGCCCCTGAAGAAACTGGATCCAGCCTTCAGCAGCTCGGGGAATCAGCAGCATGCTCCAGCCATGGCAGCAGAGGGTGGCATTGCTGGGGATTGCCTACTATGTTCAGCTTCTCTTCGCTGCAGCAGAAGTGGCATCTGCCAGGCAAAACACTTGTTTTTTTCCTACACGGTATTTGCAGATCTCTCTGAAGGGGAGTTTCAAGGGCAGCAGCAACGAGAGCTGGGTAGCAAGTAGCAGCCTGTGGTGGCAAATAATTTTAAATAGAGAAGTGAAGCAGAAAATGAAAACTGGTCTAATAAATAGGCACCTTGTATCTCAATATATAGTTTATCATAGATGAGCCACAGAACTCTAATATTAGACAGAGTTCATCCCCTGGTCCATGAGAAGAGGGGAGAAAATGTAGGTGATATGGAAAGATTTTTATTTTTTCTTACTGTAGAACAGCCGAGTCAGGCGTTTTGCTTTTGAACTCAAGATGCAAGACAAGAGTAGTTATCTTTTAGCTGCAGACAGTGAACTGGAAATGGAAGAATGGATAACCACTTTAAACAAAATTCTCCAACTAAACTTTGAAGCTGCGATGCAAGAGAAAAGAAATGGAGAATCTCATGAGGGTGAGTAGTATTGCTTAGTATCTTTGTATTAAGCTTATTTGCATGGTACTCACATACATAAATTTCTTTCCTAAAATAAGGATATGCTTTAGCTGGCAACTACATGCATTTAATTTTTTGTACTACTAAAAGTCATGGATTGTTTTCTGCTCTCAAGGGTCAGTGAGCGTTCTGCCTTTTTTAGCTTTGTTTGTATTAAAGCTGCTCCTGTGTTGTTTTTATTGATTTTAATTAAAACAATACCAGTACACTACAGGGGGAGTCGTCACTGCTATAGGTGAACTGAGTTAAGCCGCAGATTTTTACTTTCACAGTACAGTGGTGTACTGATTCTGTGTGTTATAGTTTCTAGGGTCGGAAGGGACCTGAGTAGATCA
>NW_017729032.1:125010433-125015830 GCF_001723915.1 Gavialis gangeticus | reverse complement strand
AGTTACAGTAGTGCAGCTTTTGCATGTTCATAAGCCCTTCCCTCAAATTAGATTGAACCTTAGGTGCTATGTATAGTGTTAAACTTCTAGTGTCGGTGTAGAGAAATGAAATGGAAGTAGCTCCTGCTTTATTGCATTCCATTGTTGAATTGGGAAAAGTGGACAGAAAGGAAGTAGTTGCATCAAAACTGAAAAAGTAGGCAATCACTCAGAGTTCTTTTCAAATTACAGTTAGCAAAACTTACTACTGTGAAGGAAGTAGCAATTACAGTCATGCACTAGTTGTAGAAAATGAAACCATTTTCTTTAGTTAACAACTGTTCAGTTATAAAATTGTTCACTTTATTATTGCAGATGATGAACAAAACAAAATGGAAAGCTCTTCATCCAGTTTAGACAGCTACTTCCCTGAAATAACCAAGGTAGTGTATTCTTCTGCTGTAGCTTGTATCAGTGTTTGGCATCCAAAAATAACTATTTGTTTCTGTCGTGGAGGCACTTGGTATCCTATTAAGTTCTTACTCTGAGTTCTGTGTCATGGGGGTTGTCCTCCTAGCACTTACTACTTTATAAAGTTCCTAAATTCAAGTTCCCAGTTTCTACAAGGTTAACTCCTCTGCAAGACCATGAAAGTGTAGTACCTTGTTCCATGTACTAAAGTATACTTTGGTTAATTGGTTATTAGCCAGATAAGTGCTTTGGTGTATAAATAAAATGCTGCATGCTTAATTGGCTGAATTATGAAGTTGGCTTGCTTCTCAAGTAATATTTACCTTTTCTGAACTTCCGAAATGATTTCCTGTCAACTTCCCATATTTCTGAACTTGTGACTTAAAGCTGTGAGCTATGGGACTCTTCAGTCTGGAGAAGCACAGGCTCAGGGGTGACACGATGACAGCCTATGAGTATATAAGGGACGTGCATCAGGATCTGGGGGAACACCTGTTCACCAGAGTGCCCTAAGGGGTGACAAGGTCCACTGGTCACAAACTCCTCCAAGACCGTTTTAGGCTGGACATAAGGAAAAACTTCTTTATGGTCCTAGCCCCCAAGACCTGGAATACACTCCCCCCAGAGGTGGTGAAAGCACCTACTTTGAACTTTCAAGAAACGCTTGGACACTTGCTGGGATCCTTTGACCCTAACTGACTTCCTGCCCTGGAGCAAGGGGCTGGACTTGATGATCTTCCAAGGTCCCTTCCAGCCCTAATGTCTATGAAATCTATAAACTTGTATTAGACCAACTAAAATACTTGGAAAAAATCTTTTTTGCAAGCTTTTGGGTACAAACACCCTTCTTCAGGAAGAGGAAGTCTCTGCAGTTGTTTTGTGCCCTTCCTGCATTGGGATAGAGTAGAAATCCAGAGGCCAGTGTGCAAGAATGTCAGTCAGTGAAAATGCAAATTGTGGCAGACAAATGGGTGAGAAACAGGCAGGGTGCAGGCATGGGGAGTGTTGATCTGGTGGTGAGATGCAGCTGGTAAATAGTAGAGATGTTACCTGGGGTATCAGATGTTAAGCAAGTTATGTGCCATAAATCCAATGTCTATATTTAGTCCATGTTTTTTTGTATCCAGTAGGTTGATGAAGTGAAGTTCATAGGCTCATCTCCAAAAGGTGTTTTTAAATTCCCTTTGAGGATTAGAACTGACAGATTGGAGAGAGAGTGGTTATCTTGTGAGAAATTTGCCTCTATATTTCTCTATGTCCCCACATACTCTTCCTGGATGGGATAGAATAGAAGCCTCTGGCCCATCCAGAGTACAAAACAACTGCAGAAGCTTACTCTGCCTGAAGTAGGGTATTTGTACCCAAAAGGCTGCAAAGAAGATTTTTCCAACTATTTTAGTTGGTCTAGTAACAGATATTTGTTTTCTAGGTCTTCTTAAAAGCAAATTAGCTCCTTATATGCATATGTGTTCAGCATTTTAAATATTTACATTCATGTAAGTTCCATTTGCACTTTTATCCTGAAGTACATTAATTGGCTCAATTGAAACCAGTTGAATTTGACCAAGGAAAAAAAGTAGCAGCAGCAATTTCCACGAGTGTTTCAGCTCTCAGGAGACTGACAGTATGAAAAACTTTCCATCAGATGTAGCTTATATAAGGCTATAATGTACGTTAGACAGCAAAGTATGCTTACATGTTAAAGTTTTGAAAGGGAATTAGATGGTGAATTCCTAAGTGTTACTCATTGCGTTACTAGTGGGGGGGGGGTTCGTTGCATTGCTATTCTGCTGTTATTTTGTAAGTATACACTGGCAAGCTACTGCTCAAAACCACTCATTCATACTACCCCCTGCTTATAGAATAAGTTCAGAATGATATTGGAGCTATTATAGAAAATTATTTTCTGTGTATAGAAGTAAAGCTGTTATACGTTGCAGCCCAAAGTAGGAAAAGCCAAATCTTTAACTCTGTGGGCACGTCTACAAATGCAGTTAATGCGTTTGAATCTACTGTGCAATAAATTCAGCTGCATTAAACTGCTCCTGGCCTCACATCTCCACGTGCGCCCAGGTCAGGAGCAAGTTGAGCCCAACGAACAACCTAGTCCGACTCTCGGGTGGCTTCCAGCCATGCGGGTCTTTGGGCAATTCTCCAGGTTCAGGTGGGAGCTGGCCCTGAGCTCCACGCAGTTGGAATGGAAATGAAATTATCTAGACTGAGGCCCTATCAACATTAACATAACTAGTTACTTCAGGTCTCTAGAATGGTGCAAGGGAAAATTTGTATTTTAATCTGTGAAAAACCTATTTCATCTTTCATATCTTCCATAACCTTTTTATTTTCCATATAAAATCTCAAAATGAATGTTCAGAACTCTAGATGACTTTGGAATGTAGTTTTTGTTAGTCTATTTAGCAACTTTCATATTAAAACATTTTAGTGCTAGAAATGCTAATTCCTGTTCTTTGAATTTTTGTTGGACGTTGCATTGGCTCTTTTTCCTATATATTTGTTTCAGTATCTTTTCTGGTAGGTTGTCTGGCAGATGCATTTATCCATTCCACTTTATATTTTTGTTTCCTTCAAAATAATTCTCCAGAATCTCTTGTTTCTTCTGTCCTAATCTTGTTCCTCCTTGCTAGTTAAAGAAGATCTTGTGCAACTTTGTTTGATATTTTCCTTCTAGAAATCTAGGGGTTTTTTCTTATTCAGAGACACAAAAAAACAACTAATTTCATAACTTTTCAGTATGACACTAGCTGAACTTTGACTAAACTAAGTCTACTGTGTCAGATTCTCTGGGGGTCTTTAACCTCAGTTTTTCACCTGCATCATATTTCAGTTTTAGTACACTGAAGCTTGCTGTAAATGATATATTGATCTATTGCTTCCTCTGTAACAAGATGCCAGGCAACTTCATGTAAGGCCACTGGACTTTCTTTACTTGCTAATTGGCACTCTGCTTTTCTTTTTACATCCAATTCTTCTGTTTCCTATCACTGCCTTTTTTCTTGTAATAGAATTATTGCCAAACAGGATACAATGAACAGGAAGACTGTTTTGGTACAAATATACTTTACAGTACTCAACATATGCTTCTCCTAATGTTGTATGTTAACCTTTTAAACTGGTACCTTAGGCTTATGGCATTGTTATAGTAACAGGTGTTACATGCCTCAACATTTCCAGTAGTTTTTTAAAGGCTTTTATCACTATTAAATACTAACATCCTAGATGACTCTTATTTAATTCTAGAGATCAGTACTTAACTACATGCAGTGGGTGTGACAACTTCATTAATGTAACTTTCCATTCTCCCATATTTTAGGAAATTGCTGGGGATGGGTGTCCAAATGCCTAGAGAGCAGAGAAACATTTAGGGGTATTTTATTATTTTTAATGCTTCATTTTATCTGTAAAATAATAGGAGCTTTTGGTAGGTGCCTATTTACCTCCCATTGCCAGAATTTTTGAGTACCTCACTATTTTTAGTATTAATCCTCACTTCAACCTTGTGAGGTAGAAGTATTACAATTCTCATTTTATAAATGTGGGGAGGGAAGGCCCTCTGGAGCTGTGTTGATTTTACTTCAGCTTTTGCCCAGTAAGTGGCAGGAACTGCTCTTACCATATTTCTCACATATATAATGTGCACACCAATTTCCAGCAGCTGCTTCTTAGGGGAAAAACTTGTGTTGCATGTGATTAAAATACAGTATATCTTTTAAGTGCTGTTCATTTATTTTGTCTCCTCTCCACTGTCTCCCTTTCACTAATGTAAAATAGTGGCCAACCTTTAATTTCCTTTTCTTGCATGTCCAAATGCTTCATGTGACCAAAATTGAACTCCTGATCTTTCCCTCAAAACTCTTCAGTGTCTCCCCTTTCTCAGTCACTGGATAAAACCCTAATATCCTCTCAGTGCTTTAAGTGTATGCATTTTTTTCCATTTTTGACTGACTTGTTTCTTCGATCTGCCTATCTTGTGTCTAAATCCTCCTTTTCATTTTTGCACAGTGGCTAAGTACAAACACTACACATGAACAAGTAAAAGTGGGAAACCAATCTAAATCTGTAATGGAACAGAAGTTTAGTGCATATAGACAGGTTTAAAAATGGTGGAATCCGGTCTAAGATAGACCTGGTTGGATATAGTATCAGATTTAATTGATTTAGATTAGACCGGTCTATCAGACTTCTGTCTTCAAAGTCCAGATTTCCTTTTTGCTTACACCTCCAGAACTTGAGCTGATAGACCTTGGCTAGTGTTGAAGTGCCTACAGTTTCAGACCCCTCAAGTCCCCTCAAGTGCATTCAAAATACTTCCGTCACAGTTGTCTCCCTAGCTTATCATCAGGGATCCAGGTTGAATGCAGACTTTCTCCTTTATAGGAGAAAAACCTGGGAAACTGCAGGTTTCCCCTTGCAGGCTAGCAGCATTCCAGCCTGCAAGGGACTGCTTGGGGCTGGGGAGAGTGGGAGAAGGCTGATCGGATGCATGGGGCACCATGTGTACGTGTGAGTGCGACCACATACATGTGGCCAGCAATACAGCCCTAGGCAGTGTGATAGAGAGCAGCTCCCCCACCTGACTGCAGGTAAGTTTATGGCAGGGGGGCATAGGCAGTGCATGGCAGGAGGGGGTGAGGTGCGCGGATTGAGGCGGCGGTTCATGCCAAGCCCCCACAGTGAGGAGGGAGTGGGGCAGGGTTGGCAGCTGGGGCTGGGGGTACTCGTGAGCCAGGACAGTGCATGGGGCCCAGGGCCAGATCAGGAATGTGTAGCTATGGAGTCCAACCAGGGAGCAGGATGGGGCCCCAGGCAGCTTGCTGGGGGTGTGGGGGGCTGGCTCTCCACCACTTCATGCACTCCCAGGACAGGGTCAGGAACCATAGGTGATGCACTGGGGAGGCATGGAGGGGCACATGCCCCCCCCCCCCCCCC
>NW_017729032.1:124994411-125009542 GCF_001723915.1 Gavialis gangeticus | reverse complement strand
GACACAGGGCTACAGCCTGGCTGGACCTGCATGAGGCCACCTCTGCAGCCTGGCAGGTAGGACCCAGTGCGAGAGGGCATAGTGAGATGTTGAGACTCATTGCACCTGCTGCCACCAGGATCTTCATGCCAGCTGTACCACCAGCAGTGTCAGGAGCAGCAGATTGGGAAGGGGGACCACAATGCCCTCACCTCCTCCAGCCACTTGCATGCCAGGACACAGATCTAACCAGGAGGGAAGGTGGGGTGGGGGACAATGAGGACACCCTGAGGGGAATGGTGGCAGTGGTTGGGCCGTGGCAACAAAATAGAGCTATGGTTGGGCACCCCTCCTGCCCCATACAGAACTTCCTCGCCCCACATCCCTCCCCCACCCCCACACTGGGAAGTTGGGACCTGGGGGTGGGGGGCAGTGGGTCAGGAGTGTGGGGCACCAGCAGGGCAGGGAAAGGTGGGGGGCAGCAGGTTGGGAGCGACGGGCACTGACAGAGCTGTGGGGCTGTGGCTTGGGAGTAAGAGGCACCAGCATATCAAGGAAGCTCAGCACCACAAAGCAGCGGTGAGGGGTGGGCAACTGCAGCTGGACCCGCATCCTGGTTAGCAAAGGGGGCAGGGGGAGCTCTGATTTTCTATGATTAAACTCAAATCAAACACCCAATTATATAGATATTTGGAATGTATTTTATTATAATGATTGAGGCACTGTTAGGCTTTCAAATTGCTTTAAAGTTGTAAATATATCAGTACATTGTGTTCAACTGATACCTATATGTATAATGGTGTTTCATTTTAATCATGGAAAAACACAGATTTTGGAGTTTTTAATCACAGAATTTTGGATTTTTAAACAGAGAAAAACCAGGTTCCCTCCTCCTCATTTGGACTAAGGCACTGTCTTCTTCAGTTTCCTCTGTTGACTCCTCCATTTTTAGCTATTCAGAATCACAGTCCTAAGACTATTAAAGTGTCCACAGTTTAGTTTTGTCCCATCATTCCTTTTATTTTACAGTTGACATCTGCTTTACTTTGCCAGTTAATTGTCTGAATCTCTTTTGTACGCTCATGCTTTACCTGGCACATAAGAACAGCTTGAACTCAAATCCACAGAAATATCCAAATCTTTATTCTCCAAGCTCCTCCTCAAAACTCAGGTCTTCTGTAATGCATATGGCAAACTGTTGCCTGACCCCGTGAAGGCAGATTATGTACTGAGTAACTAAGTTTTGTGTATGCTGTAATTTTTTTTAATACCTTCTTTCTCCCATTATCAGCAAGTACCTCCTTGTTTGGTATGGTTCCTCTCCTCTGTTTGAGACCTGCAAGATCTTTAAGGAATGGGTTACAAATTTTCTAGATTTGTCCAATCCTTCCTAGTCCTGACTGAAGCCCATAGGTGCTGTCACAATAGACATGTTACAAGCCAAACTTATTGTGTAAGACATTCCCGTAGCAACAGAAGCTGTTGTTGCAAGTGGAAGTGTAGGTGGTCTTTGCAGCCTTCTGTTAAAGTGTAGTCCATGCTGCTTTTTTATTTTAAAAAGAGAGATTCCTGTATTAAAATCTATGTCCCTTTTCAGACGATCACACTTCTAGAGCAGGGGTTGTCAACTGGGGTTGTGTGTACCCCTGAGGGTACTTGGGATGGCCCCAGGAGGTATGCATGGCGGCACAGGGAAGCAGTGCACAGTGCCATGCACCACGTGCGAGCTCCCAGCGCCCCACCACTGCCATTCACCACTCTGTGCCACTGCTGCATATCACTTCCCTGCGCTGCCACACACTGCTGGCTTCGCAGACCCCCCGCCCTCCCCGTCTAGAAGGGGGTATATTCCAGAAGGGGTATCAACCAGAAAGGGTACACTCCTTAAAAAAGGTTGAAAACACCTGTTCTAGAGCATTAATTGTACTGTATTTCTCATTTGTTTTATGTATTTATCCAACTGTCCAGTGCTCAAGATGCACATTTGCCAATGACTTTTAAAAGAAAAAATATAGAATGGTAAATGAACTCTCTCATGGAACAGGAAAACTAGTTTCATCTCAATTTATCACACATTCTGTTTTACTTCTGATGTTCTTTTCTTTTAGTACTAACAAATAAGTGCTTATAATTCCCAGTAATTAAACATTCCAAGGAGTACTCAGGACTCATCTCAGCAATAGAAAGTCAATCCATAAATGGTTTGGGTTGTTTTTCCTTACCATGCACAGGAAAACCACCTTTTTAGCAGTAGGAGATCAAGGAATTTGCTATGATTGTGATTCTTAACATAGTTAGCTCATGGCTTCCTGAGTCATCTTATGGCTTCAGTGTATTTCTGAACTTTAACTACATGAGAAGATAATCATATGTGTGTGTGCTGGGTGTGTAAAGTAGCTTTGTTAAAGCTATTCAATATTTAAGGATGAAAAGCATTTTATAAGAGCTAGGTAGGATGAATTTTTGGTCATAATTTATGGGATGTACTTTTTTGTTGGAGAAAATTGGGACTTCAAGCTCACACTTCACCATTTCTGTTTTAAGCATGATAGATAAACCTTAAATTGGGAAGTCACATACTAAACTCAGTGAAGTGGGGAGGGAAAACTTGGATTAAAACTAAATTACTTAGAGCAAAACGTTCCTGTAAAAAGAAAGCTTAAAATCACCCTCATTTGACCATGATAATTGCGCATATATATATTTATTTATTAAAATATGGCTCTTTTTATTTTTGACAGAGTACCAGAGAAGCAGAAATCAAATTAAAAAGTGAAAGCAGAGTTAAACTTTTTGGCTTGGATCCAGACGCCCAGGTTTGATGTTCTAACAGAAACCCATCCTTTTATGTTACTTGTCATAAAACAGGAAATATTTTAATTTTAGTTTTCTTTTAAAGAAACTTGACTTTTCGGGCATTGAACCAGAAGTCAAGCCATTTGAAGAGAAGTTTGGGAAAAAGATTCTAGTGAAGTGTAATGATTTATCTTTCAATCTGCAAAGCTGTGTTGCTGAAAATGAAGAGGGACCAACAACAAATGTAAGTTCTTTATGTGAATACTGTGTCTTTATGTAACAATCGTATATAGTAGTTAATGCCTTACTATCAAGCATTACTTGGCAGTAGATCAAGACATCTCAGCTAACTATCAGGTTAAACATAGTAACTGAGATTCTGGTGTTCGTTAATCCATAAGTTTAAAAAACAAGAAAACAAAAAGCTTACAGCCTTTTCATCTGACCTCATTGGCATGTTTATGAAAGCAGTTTGTTTTTTCATTGTATGTTACAACCTGTACATAGTACAGGAATTTTGGAAATTCTTTGTAATGATAACTGTATGTCTGTAAAAATTTGCAAATAAATTTGTTGGGAGTGTTCAGTGATAACACTTGCACTTTCTAATGTCTAGGTAGAACCTTTCTTTGTCACATTGTCACTGTTTGATATAAAAAACAATCAGAAGATTTCAGCAGACTTTCACGTTGATTTGAATCACATCTCAGTGAGGCACATGATATCAAATATGCCAGAGCAACTGATGAATGGCAGTGACGATTGTTTACACAGGGTTCAAGACATTATTCATGAGACCATGTTGCAGTATCCAAAGCAGGTAAGAAAAAACAGTGTAAAATTCTTATTTAGGATGAAGATAGAGGTTGTTTTACATGCTTTCAAATAGTTTTTTTTTTTCCTGGGTGTACAGCAAAAAAGTCTTCATATTTTGTGTACTGTATGTAATTGCTTTCTTCTTTTAGGGAATATTCTCAATCACGTGTCCACATCCCGAGATATTTCTTGTGGCTAGAATAGAAAAAGTATTGCAGGGAAGTATTACCCATTGTGCTGAGCCATACATGAAAAGTACAGATTCTTCTAAGGTACTGTATTGGTTTTAATATGTATTGGTAACGTTCTTGGGGGAAAAGTGGATACTTTGGATATATGATACTTCATTATGAAGTCTCATAATAAAATCTTCTTAAATGTTGAGACTAGCTTATCTACAGTGCTTTCATAGACTAATTGCTGTTCCTTAATGGGACTTTACAACTTGCATACCATTTCAATGCTAAAACGTCAGAGAGAGAGAGAGAGAGTGTGTGTGTGTGTGTGTGTGTGTGTGTGTGTGTGTAAATTCTGACCAAGATCAGATATTTAGAATTATCTGCATCATTTCAGGTTTCCATTTTTAATTTATTTGTTAAAAAAAAAAAAAAAATTCTAAAATTTTCTACTTTGCATTAGAAACATAGTTGTACAGTTAAATTCTGTAAAATCAGTTATTGGAAGAAATAAAGTAATGTTTGTAGGTAATAGCCACATAGAAGATTATATTTACATGCATCCACATTTTGTTTACTTTCTAAAATGTACCCTTTAGGGGAGAAATGTATGGTATTCAGGCATGAGGACTATAGGTGGTAAAGCATCAGCATATCTGATACAGTTCCTGATAGCTACTCTTGATATATTTTTCCAATTTTCTATTGCGCGAAATGTAATGGGGAAGAGAGAGTTTCAAATGTATAGTATTATTTAAACAAATGGTGGTATTTGCTATCATTGAATATGAATGTTAATGCATCCTTCTTAAATCATCAAGAAGCAGTTTTTAAAGCATACTCTAACAGTCAGTGAAAGACTTCGGGAAACAAAACAAAAAAAAAAAATCACTGAATAATTTTTGGTGTCCCTATATCCATGCCAGAGAAGATTGATTTCAGCCTGCAGTATTCTTTCTTTGAAGTTAGTACCCCTCTCTAGAACTAGAATCGGGCTGCGTCCAGATGAGCATGGCAGTGTGGTATGTGGCACCGCAGACACGTCTATGGCACCACATACCACGTGTTCAGGTGTTCTCTGTGCTGCAAGAGAGCATCACATGGGATATCCAGGGGTCAGAATAAAACAACAAAAAAGTGGAGTGGCACACATGGAGGTGGCATATGCTACTCAAAACCAAAGCCAGGCCAGTGAGAGCCATGCTCTGGCCACTGGCCAGGCTCCAAACAACAAGATTGTCACTGCTGCAGCCCTGGGAGCCCCCCAGAACCCCAGATAAGGCTGCTGGGGCCAGCCCAGTGCTGGCCCCAGTCTCCCCTACACAACCTGGGCTAACGTACCGCATGCCAGAGGGTGCATGGCACAGGCATTTCCTGGGGAAAACTAGTGGCAGCACATAGTGGGCCACTGCTGGTAGTCCCCAGGGAACCAAACATCCACGCTCATGTGGATTCAGCCAGGTTGTATTTTATTATAGATGTAGTTCGCAACACCCACAAAGCCAGGTGTTTATGATGTTGTATTTAACATGTCTATTCTTAAAGTTATTGGTAACTTGGGTTTGTTTGTTTTTTCAATTCTTACTCTGCTTCAGGTCAAAATCATTTGTTTGAAAGTTTAAGGAAAATAAAATGAGCAGTGCTGCCAGGTCCTGTAGACTACCTGCATTTCACATGCCGTACTAGCTAGTGGTCACAAAAGAAAAAGGAAAACAGACCCTTTTGGCTGGAGGCAGATTACTATTTCTTCTTTTAGCTTTGTTTCCCCGAGTAGTGCAAATTGGTACTTTGAACAAAGAATTACAGATCAGGCTCTATATGTGTTTATCTCTGAAGCTACAAGTATATTTCCCCCCATTTTATAAATGGAGTAGCTGAGAATTGTTTCACGGGCAGGCTGGCAGTGCTGTTTCTATACCAGATTTAAGGCACACTGACTAGGAATGGATGTGCCAGATCTGTTGGTTGTTAACCCACACTTCTTTTTATAGCTGGAGATAGAACTCAGGCTGTCTGATTCTCCACATATGTTTATTAAGTCAGTGGTTTTCAAGCTGTTTAGATTCAAAGCAGCCCTCCTTAACTTTTCCGAATTTAGTGGTACCCCATTTAAAATCTAATTTCTCTTGTTTTTTGACTATGCAATAATAATAGAGAAATTCTTCTGTTGCAGAGAACCGAGAAAAACTGCAACAGGTCAGATTGTTTCTGACACTATGGATTTCTGTTTGAAATCTCTGGATTTCTCTTGTGAATCATGCAGAGTTTGTATACCTAACAATGTTAATATTGTGCATCACCCTTAAAAGGCTCTTGCATAGGGTTTAGTGTTTGACTAGTCAAAAAATGCTTAGTCAAATGATTTGTCAACTTTTCAAATAATGGCCAAAATTTTATGGCAGGGTAGATAGAGATGAATCTTGCACACTAACTCAGATGTGCTCAACTTCCGGCCCATGGACCAAATGCGGCCCATGGAGCCATAGCTATCTGGCCTAAAGGGCTCCTTATAGATTGGGAAATTTGGTGGCAAGACAGCAATGGTTATTAATATGGCCCCCCTTCCCCACTGCCAAATTCCCAAACCCCAATCTACATGCAGCAAATTGGGGCCAAGTCATGCCCCCTCCTTCCCCCTGCCCCACACATGGGTGAGGCTGGGCCACACCCCTTCCCCTGGTCTGGATTGGAACTGGGCCACGTCCATTCCCCTCTATGGGTCATGCTCCCTCCCTCCCCTCTACAGGCCAAATTGGAACTAGGATGCCCCCTACCCCACACCATGCAGCCAGATGGGGCACTACCACAACCACCCCATGCCAGATTAGGACCATCAGCCAGATCCAGGTTGTGGACAGCCTTGACTCCGCCAATCCAGTCTGCTGGCCAGAAAGATTGAGCACCACTGCACTAACTACATCAGTGGTGCATAAGCTTTTGTGTAGTTAAGTTCATTTCACCAGAAGCCATGAAAAGGCATACACAGAGCAAGCTATCAAATAGATTGATTTGAATAAAAAAGGCAAAGGAGGAAGAGGGGTCAGTTCTGGGAGAGGCAACAAGTGATAAACACATGGGGACAGAGGGGTCATAAAAGCTAATCCATGTGATGGGATAAGAATCTGTAGTCTCTGGTTAGACCATGTATAAAACAATCTAGTCTCTCAATGATTTCTTATTCAGCAATTTTGTGGTCAAGTTTGTTTTTAAAGTCTTGTATCTAAGAGCAAGTACTCTTGATGGCAGTGATGAAATGTCCAGGGAGGCTAAAGTGTTCTGCCACAGGTTTATGTGTCTTTTTGGAACTGACAGATCAGCGTTCATGCATACTTACATGTACAAGTCACCCTTGACTGTCGGCTGTAGACAACAGAGGGGCACTTTAAAGCAAGTGGTGATGTACATAATATTGGTGGAAATGGATAAACCTCAGATCTTACAATCAGTGTTATTTGACCCAGTGATGGTGTTGTCTGTATTGATGAGAGGTCATGGCTTGCATCTGGATCTGTTGCAAGGCCTGGTGTCTTGATGAGAATAGGAATTAAGTAGCCTATTGACTGAGAGATGCTGTTTGGGGTTGGGAGGGTGTCTGTAAGCCAGAACAGGTTTGTCCCCCATGGCTACCTTGAAGACCGCCTCTTTTACCAGGGGGATCTGGAGGTCATTAATGATGCATCTAAGATGTCCAAGCTGGAGGTAACAGCTAGAGGGATTTTGTTATTCTTACCTCAGAGTTGGAATTGTAATAGATCAGAGCTTGATTTGAGTCTGGTTTGGTTGATTTGAGTGGCTACAGTTTTGGGATTGTATTATAATTATAGGAATCTCTACACCACGTGCTTAAGTTGTTGGGATCAGAGCAGATGCAGGTGTAACGTAGAGCTTAGCTGCATGGATAAATGGATCTAGTGTTGTGCTTAGGATGGAAAATGGTGAAGGTAGCAGTAGCAGTTGGGTGGGTTTCTAATAAAATGTAGCAGTGATGTGGCTATTGCAAACCTTCACTGTGGTGTCCAAGAAATTAAATTGCTGGGTGGAGTATTCCAGAGTGGGCGGAGGGGTGGAAATTGTCAAAATCTTGGTGAAATTTCTCTAGAAGTTCTACCATTGTGAGTAGACAATGAAGATGTCATTGTTGTAGCTTAGGTGCATCAGAGGGATGAAAAGACAGCTGTAGAGAAAATGGACTTCAACATCCATCATACTGGGAGTGGGCGGGGGGCCTGGTTGTGCCCATGGCATCACCATTCAATTGTAAATATAGGGAGACACCAAATGCAAAGAATCTATGTGCGAAGACAAAGCAGGGTAGTACAATGGAAACGAAGTAGTGTCCTCATTGGTGATAATGTTCTTTCTGGCTTGTAATCCACCCTCACAGGGCAAGTTGATGTAGAGATGGAACATGGATGGGACTTAATATGGTGTTTGCTGGAAGCTTGTCAATGGAGTATAGTTCTTGGAAGAAATCTGCTGCATCTTTCAAACAGTTGGCAGTTTCAGTGGCACATGGGACTAGGATAAGGTCAATATAGCTCAAAACTCCCTGTGATGGTGCCAGTGCCAGAGAAAATGGGATGTCTTGGGTTGCCAGGTTTGTGGAACTTAGGCGATAAGTAAAAGTTGCCTAGCCTTGGGTCCTGGGACGTGGAAGCAGTTTCTCCTCTTTACAGAGGTAGTGTTGTTAAGTGGTCATTTTATTCCTCTCGGTATTGTTGTGGAGTTATCTATCTCTAAAACTCTGTCTTGGCTTCCTGTGTATATGCTGTTTTGTCCATGAAAATAGTAGCACCCACCTTATCAGCTTGTTGTATGATAAAATTAGGGTTGTTTTTAAGGATGAATATGGCTCTGTTCTGCAGGGCTAAAGTTGTAATGCATGTGGTGGTGGTGTCTAGGACTCTTGGATTGGGCATGGAGGTGGAAACAATTTATAAGCAGGTCCAGAGTAGGGCTTCGGCACTCGAATGAAATCCTGGAACTGTCTTTTTGTTGTCTATTGGTCCAGCCTGTGGTGGATTGATCATTGCATTGCTCCTTGTCATTGAAATAATCCCTCCAGTTTTAGGCATTAAGCATTTTTTAAATATTTTACACAATAAAATAATTACTTATTTTAAGCAATAATTTATTAGAACAGTGAACAGAGACTTCAATCTTCAAGAGATCACATGTTAATTAACAAAAACAAACCAAATTATTGTTGTGAAACAACAAAATTGCGTTTAAAAAAACTAACATTTTTAGAACGATCAATTTTAGGTAAGTGTAAATGTGAATGATATTCAAGAAGAACAGTTCTTTTCTTTGGCTTCTGTTCTGAAACCTCAGTCAGCCTGAAGTTACTAAACAAACAAACAAACTGCACAAAGCAACTATAAAAGACAAAAGTCAGTTTTTAAAATGCAATTATGCTAAGCAGGCAGCTGGCCAACTCTTCAAGCATTTTGCTGTTTGCATTTGGGGATGCCAGCAGTCATAGCAGATGGCTAGTAGAGAAGCTTTTTTTATGCTACTGGTTTTGGTACTCTTCCCTCAACACAGAATAGCTTTTGCAGCCTCGTGTGGCTTAATGGGTGGAAGAAAAAGTTGGCTAAAAGAGCTCAAAAGAGAGGAGCAGTACAGAGGATACCTGTGCTTAAATGGAGTGTTTGTGTATATCCTGACTCCTGTAGGACTGAAAAGCAAGGTGTGCAGTCCTGCTGCCCTTAATGGGACACTATAATGCACCAGTATGGGTATGCCACCTCCTACACAAAATCATTTTAGCTTCATGGAATATTTGACAGGGGATTTTTTACTATAGTCAAATAACAAGCAGCCAGTTGCCCAATTATTTGATGTTGACTGGTTGATCTCAGGGTACCTCAGGTGCCATGGCACCTTGGTTGAGAAACACTGTACTACATCCTTCTTAGATACATGCATAGAGTTTACATATGATGCTAGGCGAGGCTTTTTATGAGGAGACCATATTAAAGTTGCATTTCCAATGTTAATTCTTTCTTCCAAATTTGAAATGCTGTTTTGTGAACTTAACGTTCTGTTAGCTTAGGGTTCCTATATGTAATGCCATATACTTTCTGAAACCTGGAGCTCTAGTACATACCTTTCTGATCCAAGTGATGCAATTTCTTACAGTCAAATCCCTGTAGAGTTTAGTGGGATCTTAAAGCACATTACCTCAGCATTGCATCTTATTACATTCTACCTCATTTGTTAATTTCATGCAGTTTGATAATCGTTAGAAATGTTTGTACAATTGCAAATGAACGTGTAACAAAACATTTCTTCCTTCTTGTGGGAGATGTTGTAAATAATGTTAACAGAATAGCTGTGGAAGGCACCTGAATTGCAAAAATAAGTTCCCTTCCTGCAGAATCAATATAATGCCAGAGAGAGGTGATGCAATTAATTCAGGGAAAGAGAGAGATAACAAGTGAACCTGCATTGGTAGTCTTTCCTTTCAGAGTGAAATGGTGGCCTAACAGAGGGGAGTACAAGTGTATGAGGTTTGTTTCTTCTCTATGGCTTGTGCATATAACAGCAGGCCCTACTTAATCCATAAACAAATAACTGATGTTGTTGATTTTTTTACTATAGTTTTCACATGTTTACTAATGTTGATGGAACTTCATTGTTTAAGAATGGATTTACTCTTAGCATAGACTTTTTGGATAGTGATGAAAAGCGATAGACACCTCATTTTATGGAATACATTGTATTTTAACAACTCATCTTCTTAATCACTTGCAGGTTGCACAGAAAGTATTGAAGAATGCCAAGCAAGCATGTCAAAGACTAGGTCAATATAGAATGCCATTTGCCTGGGCAGCTAGGTAAGGAACACCATTCTTATCACCAGATATGTTATCTAGAGGATTACTTAACTGTTTACTATGGAAGAACAATAGAAGTCTCATTTACCAAAATTGAGCTTGCTGCATTTGGTTTTTTTCTTGCTCACATTTCCGAGTAGCCCTTTCTAAATTCATTGTCATTTTAGCTCAGCCACAGATTTCAGACAAATGAGGAATACATATCTTTCCCATGGTGGGACAGGTATTTGAGATGAAGTTCATTTAAGTTAGGTGGCTCTTTCCCCCTCCACTGCTGTGCTATTTTTGACTTGGCTAGAAATTAAATTGTTCATATTCTGTTTATTAAAATATTAGCTATGAACAAAGTGAAGCTTACCTGCATACTGGTAGACAAATATTTAAATGTAGCTTTTACCTTAACTTATTGTTACAAAATTTTTAAAGACAACTTTTTGACTTTCAGGACATTGTTTAAAGATGCATCAGGAACCCTGGACAAAAGTGCAAGGTTTTCTGCTCTCTACAGACAAGACAGTAATAAACTCTCAAATGAAGACATGCTTAAGCTGCTAGCAGATTTCAGAAAGTGAGTGTAACTCTTCGGTTTTTTGGAGGGGAGGGGAGGTTTATGTATACATCTTTTAGGATGAACAGAAATTAAAACATCTGGTCAGTTCTTGTATGTCTGTTTCTGTTCTTATAACTAGTAATGTGAACATTACTACAAATATATGAGGCAGGGCAAGGTGGAGCCTGTCCTGCTTTGTACCTGACTTCAGACTAACATGGCTAACTAACTTTCTCTACAAACATGTAGTTAGGAGTTTCGTTTAAATAAAAATGCAATTCTCCTCCCCCTACTTTACACTAGTTGGAAATTCCATGAGTGTACAATGAATAAAATAGATTTATTAAATAATACTTTTAAGAACAGCCACATTTTAATCCCAAACTGCAAATCAGTTGGGTTTCAAAATGAGTTTTCATGTACTGCAGCTCTACAAGAGGCCCCATGCCTCTCTTTTTTTATGGCTTTCAAATTTTTGAACTCCGCATTGATTTGGTGAAGGCAGTTGTTCTTTGGAGCATGAGTGAATATACCTAACACAAAATGCAACAGGTAAATAAACTGAAATAATACTTTTCTTCTTTCACAATCTTAGATGATACATGCCACAATAATAAGTTAAAAACAGACACGTATAAGTTCATTTTCTGATTGTTGGTGATTACGTTTCAGGGTTGGGAAATTTACTTCCTTATTCTGTCAACATATAAATCATTTTTTATCAACTGTTTGTCATAGACAATGGTAACTTGATGCTTCTAGTTATACTCCACTTCTGGCTTACGTGGGTTGGAATCAAAACAATGAACAAGAATAAATATTTGCTGAGCCATGCCAGACCATCTCAGTGATATTACTCTAACATCTCTAAAGCTCATTTCTCTTCAATGAAATCATGCTTTTAAACTAAGTACAGCTAAGTACAGAGTTAGGAACTTCCCCACAGACTTTAGCAAGGTTTTTGATATGGTCTCCCACAATATTCTTGCAAGCAAGCTAAAGAAGTACAGGTTGGATGAACAAACTGTAAGGTGGATAGAAAACTGGCTGGATCATCAAACTCAAAGAGTAGGAATCAATGACTCAATGTCTAGTTGGCAGTCGGTATCAAGTGGAGTGCCCCAGGGGTTGGTCCTGGGACCTGTCCTGCTCAATATTTTCATCAGTGACCTGAAAGATGGGATAGAATGCACTTTTAGCAAGTTTGCAGATGACACCAAGCTAGGGGGAACAGTAGATATGTTGGAGGGTGCAGCTAAGTTTGAGACACCTTGACAAATTGGAGAATTGGACCAAAGAAATCTCATGAAATGCAGTAAGGAGAAGTGCAAAGTCCTGCACTTGGGATGGAACAGTCCTATGCACTGGTATAGGCTGGGGACCGACTGGCTAAGCAGCAGCTCTGCAGAAAAGGACCTGGGGGTTACTGTGGACAATAAGCTGAATATGAGCCAACAATGTGCCCTGGTTATCAAGAAGGCTAACAGCATACTGGGCTGCGTTGGTAGGAGTGTTGCCAGTAGACTGAGGGAAGTGATTCTTCCCCTCTTCAGCACTGGTGAGGCCACAGGCAGTGTACTGTGTTCAGTTTTGGGTTGTAGACCAATGTTAAAGAGGATGTAGACAAATTGGAGAGGGTCAAGTGGACGGCAACACAAAATGGATAGAGGGCTAGGGCCCATGACTGAAGAGAGGCTGAGGGAATTTTACTTATTTAGTCTGCAGAAAAGAAGACTGAGAGAGGATTTAATAACAGCCTTCAACTACCAGAAAGGTGGTTACAGAAAGCATGGAGCTAGACTGTTTTCAGTGGTGACAGATGACAGAACAAGGAGCAATGGTCTCAAGTTTCTGCAAGGGAAGTTTTGGTTACATATTAAGAAAATTTTCTCATCAGAAGGGTGGTAAACCACTGGAACAGGTTACCAGAGAGGTTGTGGAATCTCCACCCTTGCAGGTTTTTAAGACCTGACTAGACAAAGCCTTGGCTGGGATGATCTAGTTAGAGATGATGGTCCTGCTTAGAGCAGGGAGTTGGACTAAATGACCTCCTGAGGTCCCTTCCAATCTTAACTTTCCAGGATTCTGTGATAAGCAACTATGACCTTATTCTTACAGCTTTTGCAGGAAACGGTACACTTTAAACTGCAAGTGCAGTTTTCCTTTTTTGGGCTTGGAAAATAAACACAGAATTACCATCATTCGTATTATCTAGCTCAGCTTCCTCAAACAAGAGACAATCAACAGCCTAAACCAGTTCCCTCTAAAATATCAGCTCTGGCTGTCTACCAGATCACTCCAGAACCACCTAAAGCACCTATTTATACAGCGGTTGGAGTAAACTCTTGGGCACCCATTTACATGAAGCAATCTGCATTGATATCCAAAGAATCCCCCCGTCTATTCAATGCAGTACAGATTTGTTTTCCTTAATATGTAGATTCAAATTCCAGTGATGTTGCACATCTTCCAGAGATTTCTTTCAATACCAGTATCTATTGTAGTTGTGGCTGTAGCCTTTACATCTTCCAGCCTACCACAGCCAAAAATATTAGAGGTGGGACAGCTGCAAGCTTCATTCCTTCTTATTGCTTGTGGTGGGGAAACAAAATACTTAGATGCATACTTAGACTCCACCCATGACTGGGCCACACGTATAGATGGCTATACCCTGTACAGGAGAGATCAAGTGGACAAAAGGGGTGGGGGTGTAGCTCTCTATGTCAAGGAAAGCTACGCGTCCCTGCAAGCTGACATTGGTGCCCAGGGTGGATGATTGGAGACCCTGTGGGCTAAAATCCGTGGGGAACACAGCACAGAGGACACAATGGTGGGAGTCTATTACAGACCTTCTACCCAGGATCAAGAGCTTGACCAGGAGTTTGCTAGGGAATTGACTGAAGCAGCACGCTCCCGGTACATGGTTGTCATGGGAGACTTCAACTACCCTGACATCTCATGGGAAGAGTGCTCGGCCAAATCAGAGCAGTTGCAAAGCTTTCTCTCGTGCGTGGATGAGCTCTTCCTGATGCAAGAAGTCGATGGGCCGACGAGAGGTAAAGTGCTGCTTGATCTGGTACTGTCTATGGGGACGACCTAATTGGTGACCTAACAATCAAAGGGAAGCTGAGTGACAGTGACCACGAGCTGATCACTTTCGCCATCTGCCATAAAGCTGGCAAGTCAGTCAGCAATACAGAAGTCCTCAACTTCAGATAAGCTGGCTTTGACAAGCTCAGGAGGCTTGTAGGCGAGGTCCTAAGGGACCCCACGACCCAAAGGGGAGGGGAGTTCAGGATGAGTGGTTGCTCCTCAACGGAGCGATCCTGGATTTTCAAGCTAAGTCTATCCCATCTCAGAGGAAAGGCAGCAAAAAGGCACAGAAGCCCCCTTGGCTCTCCAGGGAACTAGTGGACCTCTTGCATCTAAAAAGAAAGACCTAGAAAGGATGGAGGACTGGATCCACCTCCAGGGAGGAATATTCTGCACTGGTCCGGACCTGCAGGGAGCAAACCAGGAAAGCCAAGGCTGCGACTGAACTCCAACTAGCTACAAGCATCAAGGACAGTAAAAAATACTTTTTTAGATACGTGGGGAGCTGGAAGAAAAGCAAGGGCAACATCGGACCCCTGCAAAACCAGATGGGATAACTGACAACCGACACCCAGGAAAAAGCCAACTTGCTAAATGGGTACTTTGTGTCAGTCTTTCACCAGTCCCATGGGACGCCCCTGCCCATTACAGGACAGGGAGGCCTGGGTGAGGGAGATTCCTTGCCCTCCATCAATGCTGACCTCGTGAAGGAACACCTTGAGAAGCTGGACACCTTCAAGTCAGCTGGCTCTGACAATTTACACCCCAGAGTACTCAAGGAGCTGGCCTGCATCAAAGCTCAGCCCCTGGCATGGATCTTTGAGAGCTTCTGGCACTCTGGTGAAGTGCTCATAGTTTCATAGTAGCTAGGGTCAGGAG
>NW_017729032.1:124971845-124989411 GCF_001723915.1 Gavialis gangeticus | reverse complement strand
GCTCAGCCCCTGGCACGGATATTTGAGAACTCCTGGCGCTCTGGTGAAGTGCCCAAGGACTGGAAGAAGCCCAATGTGGTGTCTGTCTTCAAGAAGGGGAGGAAAGTGGATCTGGCAAACTACTGGGCCATCAGCCTGACCTCCCTATTCTGGGGAAAGTCTTAAGAAAATTAGCAAAGAAGACATTCTTAACAGACTGGCCAATGGCAGCATCCTGAGGGATAGCCAGCATGGGTTTGTTGCAGGTAGGTCTTGCTTGATCAATCTTACTTCCTGTCACCTGGAAAAGGGAGAGGAGATTGTCGTATATCTTGACTTCAAAAAAGCCTTCAATCTGGTATCTCATGATCACCTCTTGGTAAAACTGGCCAACTGTAGCCTCGGCTTTACCTTGATCCTCTGGCTGGGGAATTGGCTCTGTGGTCAGACCCAGAGGGTGGTGGTTGATGGAAGTCAATCATCATGGTGACCTGTGGGGTCCTTCCAGGCTCTGTCCTTGGGCCAACACTATTCAACATCTTCATTCATGATCTAGACATTGGTATCAGAAGTGGACTGCTCTCCCCCCACCCCCATCATTCTTGACAGGCAATTGGCTAGTTCATATAGGAAGGTAGTTATCCATATTAGCCCGAAATCGGGCAGAAGGCAATGAGTCCATAAGATGCCACACTGTCCTGCCTTCCAGTATGTTAACTAGAATTTCCCTAAACTGAATGTTGAAAATTCCCATCAGATGGAATCAGAAGACTACTTTGTCTTGTTTTGTTAAATCAGACCTCCAAAGGTAGCTTATATATTATGTTCCCTATTTCTTCTCTTTTTCATAACTGGCTACTTTTATTTTATTTTTTATAGACCTGAAAAGATGGCCAAGCTGCCCGTTATTTTAGGAAATCTAGATGTAACAATTGATAATGTCTCTCCAGATTTTCCAAGTAAGTATTAATAAATATTTTAAGTAGTTGAATATGATTTTTCGTTTCAGTATATTTATTGGTTTTTAATACAATTTTCAGATTATGTTAACTCATCATACATTCCCATGAGACAGTTTGAAAACAGTACCAAGACAGTAATAACATTTGAAATAGAGGAATTTGTTCCATGTATACCCAAACATACTCAGCCTTTCACTATCTACAACAATCATCTGTACGTCTATCCAAAGTACTTGAAATATGACAGTCAGAAGTCATTTGCAAAGGTGAGTATAAGGAAAATAACATATTCTTGTAGATTCCAGTTCTAGTCAGATATTAATGACCAAATTATATATGTATTCTGTTTTTATGATTAGTTTTGAATATGTGTTTTTTTTCTTTTGCTTTTTCTAATATTGCTTCAGGCTAGAAATATTGCTGTATGCATTGAGTTCAAAGACTCGGATGAAGAGGATTCTCTGCCTTTAAAGGTTTGTGATTTTGGTGACTGAAAATAAATATGGTGAGATGATTTGCTAGTTGTAAGGCAGCACCTAGCAGATCCACAAGAGAGGTTATGGTTAGTAAGTGTGGGCTTATCTACATTACAAAGCTGCTTCTACCAATGCCAGACATTGTATTGGTAGATAGCTCCTGCCACAGGGAGACTGTCAGATCATGTTCCTACCTGCACATTTGATAAAAGTGTTCCAGGAGGAACACGTATTAATGAGGAAAATCTATTGCAGCTCCTTCTCAAATGATGTAAATAGTTCCAGGAGGAGCTGTGCAGTTCCACTTAGAGCAACTGAGCCAGAAGGCCATTCAGTGCACACTGGGAGGTGCCAACTGTTAAGAAGGCGTAGACTTTGGTATAAAGTGAAGGTATATGTACTCGTCCTTTCTGGTGGCTTCCCTGTATCTGCAGGAGACTTTTGTAACACAGAGTAGGCTCCTGGCAGAATGAAGATTCTGCTGACACAGGAGCTATGAATTTCTACTCAAGATTCTCTTGGCAGAACCTACACAACATTTAACCCCATGTCCAAGGCCCCACTAAATTATCAAAAAATAAGCATATTCTCTCTCAATTTTTAATGGGCTTTATTCCTTGATGTGTATGTAGGAGGCAAAGATTAGGATGAAAGGTAACAAATTCATAAACAACAAAAATTACTCAGGATGGACCTTTAAGATATATTGCTCTCTTCCTTCTCCTGGGAGACCAGTAACAAACACTCTTTCAGCTATCCAGCAAGGAGCAGCAGCACCCTAGAGCTTTCCCTCCAGGTTTGCAATTCAGCTCTTCCCTGTGGCAACAAAAAAGCAAAATCCTCTTAATTTAAGCCCAAAGAAGGAAGTTATCTGCACACTTCTCTTTGAGGTATGGAAGTAGGAGTATCCTTAGTTTACAGATGAAGAACTGAGTCACAGATGAACAAAGCATGCATGAAACATCTTGCTGCTTCATGCATACTACTATGCAGGCAAGGTCTGTATATTAATGGGAAAAAAACCTATTGCAACTCCTCCTTAACTGATCAATGTTGAAACCATTTCAGACAGAACACCTGTGACATAAAGGTATTTCAGTTTCTAAGAGTTCCCACCACTTGGAGACCCTGTTTTTATTTCTGAGATTCATGTGTCATATGATGCCCTCAGCCATGATTAATGCTATGTTTGAATTTGTCTACATATAAAACTACTGTGATATCTGGTTTGGTATTTCAGTAGAAGCTTCCACTTTCAGGAGGAGGGGGTATCCAAGGGAGGTCCATTTGCCTTGAGAGAAAACACAAAATGTCATCTATGCTGCTCAAGTATAAACAAAGATTAGAGTTCACTGTGGAATATATAAACTCTTGGGTTAAACGCTGGACCTAGTTTGTGCCTCTAGCCTCACCCCTAGTTTTAATCATTCTCAAGATAGTACAAGAGATGACAGAAAGCGTCAGTGATTATAGTGGTACCACCATGTTGTTAGAGCTTTTCTTAGAATCTCCTTATTCAGTAGCACCATCATTAGACTTCCTTTTCTAGAAGAACTGTCAAATCCTCAGTCCAACTGGAGATACTCCATCTATCAACCTGGATTGTAACAGGTGACTTTTACTGATATAACTTACTCCCCAAGTGCAAAATTTAAATCAAGAAATACAATCTTCAGAAATACCTCTGTTTTCCATATGGTCCAGCAACAAGAATTTTACATTACAGAAAATTCTTGAGGTGTTGAATTATTAAATCTCAAGTCTCTGGAACTTCTGTAAGCCTCTCTAGAAGAAATCT
Organism: Gavialis gangeticus; assembly: GCF_001723915.1. Classification (NCBI taxonomy): domain Eukaryota; kingdom Metazoa; phylum Chordata; order Crocodylia; family Gavialidae; genus Gavialis; species Gavialis gangeticus. Next base: position 124,986,196 of record NW_017729032.1, on the reverse strand, counting down.
GGCTGCTATTGCAGTACATCAGCACTCATTGTAGGATGAACCCCAATACTTCTCCATCCTATGCGAACCAGGTTCTTAAATCGAGAGTAGCTAATGCAAAGCAGCACAGTATACATCAGGAACGCAGGTACCCTTGCTGCCCACCTGCCTGGTACGCCATCCCACTCCGCCTCTGCTTGCAATGGTGCCACTGACTTGCGACGGGAGGGTGATGTTGTGTCCTGGACGTCCCAGACTTCGTAATTGTCATTCTAACCAAATCCCACAAATACAAATGCATGAGGCTACTCCTGAAGAACAGCAGTTACTAGGAAGGTAACCTTTATTCAGTAGATCAACTGAGGAATAATAATTGCACACAGAACAAACAAGGAACAATTTTATTTGCTGCCATATTTAATACTATAAATTTCCCCAATTTGGGGGAAATTAATAATTGCTTTGAACAATCACACTGAGATTTAATATTTTAATTGTATTTTAACACTATGCACTTGGATGAGTCCCACAATCAAAAGGATATTAACAGATATTCAATTTTTAACATATTGTTTTAATCTTTTCTGTTTATTTCCAATGAGTTTATTCTTACTTTAAAAAAGCCAAAACATCATTACTGTGTAGCAGTACCTGTCAAAAAAAAAAAAAAATCATTACAAAGCATTCTTGATAAAAGACACCATGTAATACAGAATAAAATAGTTTAAGGAGGATTTTCAGTGGCCAGTGGAAACAGATTATGCTTTGTGTTTTTTCTTTTATGTTCTTAGTGCATATACGGTAGACCAGGTGGGCCAATATTTACAAGGAGTGCATTTGCCACTGTTTTGCATCATCACCAAAACCCAGAGTTTTACGATGAGGTAAGCTATTCTAGTTGAGGTGTCGCTTTTATTTCTTTGAGGATGTATTTTTTTCTAAGATTTGAAAACTGAATTTAAGTTATGTGGAGACAGTGTACTCTGTTAGGGAAGAAGTGTAATATTTAATTTCTGAACTTTAAATTACCACTCTGGGGGTTTTTTAATGTCAGCTAAATTAAGCTTTAACTATAATTGAAAATAGTTTTGCTTCCTGTATTATTATTATTATTATTATTATTATTATTATTATTATTATTATTATTATTATTATTATTAAAGCTCATTGCATGATTCAGTTTAATATTCTGAGAGCAATTTAAACCTTTTTATGGTATTTGATCTATTTGGGGGGCGATCAATAGAATTAATTCATTAAATTGGGCATTGTTTTTGTTGAACAAAATTACTTTTAAATAAATAACTAATGTAAACTAAACATTGAATGACTTTAGATATTTTATGTTGGCTTAAATGCATTGAAATGAAGCTGCTGTCAAGTCAGAGTAGACAACCTCATGTTTGTACGTTCATTAGTTTTGTGTAACTGCTCTAATTGAAGACTTTTCCTTTACAAAAATCATTCCAACTGTGTGTGTTTTGTCTTATAGATTAAAATAGAATTGCCTACACAGCTACATGAAAAACATCATTTGTTGTTCACATTCTACCATGTCAGCTGTGATAATTCAAGCAAAGGGAGTACCAAGAAGAGAGATGTTGTTGAAACACAAGGTTAGGCTTGCTAATACTTCGAAGTGATTTTGGCTGGTGTTACACGCTATATTTAGTTAGTGAACTGCAATCCTGTTACATTGATGGAAATTATTTTTACTCTGTCACTTAAATATTAAAGAATTATTTGCCACGTAGGATGCTACTTTAATTTCAGTTTTTAGGGGTTATGAATATTTTTGTATCAAATGAAAAGATTTTACAGTTGTTTACCTGAAGATGACAATGTAACTTTTATTTTTTTACATGCCTAATTATCTACATAGGCTCTCTTCAGCTAGTTAGACTGTGGTAATATGGGCCCCTGCTCAAATTCCAGGTATTGTGCAATTACCTTGAGACCAGTTACACATGCAAAATAGCTATCACATAATAAAAAGGTCCAACCAGCTATAAAGTTAGACCGTGAAAATGTGTACTAACTTGATAGCTGGTTGCTATCTAGCTTTAATTTGTACTCGTAGCAGGGTCTCCCCTGTGACTGAGAACCCCATCAGTTGTGGGCTTCTAGCTGTAGAGGTGGACTCTGAATCCTGGCATCACCCTTCAGCTTCCAGAACTCAGTCTCACAGCTGCAGATTCTGGACCCGTTAGCGTGCCTTCTAGTGCCAGGACCCAGCTTGTCCTGTCAGCCTCAGGTTGCAACTACAACTCCCCTACCCCAAGGGTGCATGAAACCCCCGAAATGGGAGGATTGCTGCTGCAGCCATCTTCCTGACACTGGGGGGCCCTCAGCTGAGGCGCTCCCAGCTGCAGGAGTTTGCTTCTTGGTGGTGCAGGAGGAGCCTGGCATCAGGCTCCCCCTGCACTGACAATAAGCACAATGGGCTCTTATGTGCAGTCCCACAATTGCACAAATGGGATCTTGTGTGGTGCCACATTTAATCCCACAATCGTGCACATGTGGCATGGCAGGAGGTGCTATTATGTGAATTGCACATTAGTCCATTGTGCCTTTACCTGCATGTGTAGAGGGGGCCTACAAGTTGCATGTTATCATGTATATGGGTAACAAAAATGATTGAACATCCATTGACACTTTCCATATCAGCTTTTTATTAATATATAATATATGTAAACTATTATTTCACTTTGATTTTTGCAGTTGGCTATTCTTGGCTTCCACTCCTAAAAGATGGGAGAGTAGTGACAAATGAGCAGCATATTCCTGTATCAGCAAACCTTCCTTCAGGCTATCTTAGTTATCAGGATGTTGGGATTGGCAAGGTACAGTATATAGGATAATATATTTTTGCTTCACAGAAAAGAGTATGGGAAACAAAATTATCTTACCTTCATTTAAAATTACCATTTTCCAGGCAAAAAAAATATTCCCCCCCCAGATATAGATTAACTGTCATAGAATGTATTGTGGAAGATATGTAATTGACTTGCAGGTAAAAGGGACTCCAAAGAGAATTTTGCTCATATGCTTTCTGTCATTTTGCTGTACAGAGACTTGAGCCAATCCTCCTTTATATAGATTTTTATTTCAGTTGATTGCTTTTGTTATCCCTGTCTCATGTGCGTGAGAACCTTTAAAAAATATTGTATGTGGTTTTGGTTATGGTGGCTAATTGACATTATCTGTGTAAACAGAAAAATAGTCATGGTTTACAAATAAAAACTGTACAAGGTGGTGTTCTTGGTATACATGCATGCTAACAAGTTATCATAAGGTATACAGAGTGGGAATTTACTCCTTGATGCATCAATTACTCCACAGTTATTGACTCGGCATGCTTTTAGCACATGATAAATTAAAGCTAATCCATGGTATTTTATTCGTCGAAGAAGGAGGTTTGTTCACTTTGTTGTGGGGACTAAGTTATTGTGGTTAGCTCTCACATACCCTGGAATAAGAGGGCATGCAAATGGTTACCACACGGTAACTGACAAAGGGTAAATCCATGCCTTGGTTTAACTCGTGGCTGTCCAACTTCTGGCCAGTGGACTGCATGTGACTTGTCAGTAGTCAGTTTGCAGCCCCAGGCTCTTTCCTGGCCACCACTCCAGCCATTGTTCTTGTGGCAGCAGCCATGGTCTCTGGCCTCTCCCTCCCTCCTCCAGCTTCTGGTTCTTGTCTCTATTTCTGGGGCTGGGCAGCTCAATAGAAAGTCCGACTGTGCTGCAGGTGGGATCCTCATATAATATGCATGGCAGGGATGTGGTGGGGGTGTTGCACCTATGGCTGCAGGGGAGCTTGGCGATGCATGTGGCTTGGAAGAGGAGATGGGCTGTGCAGAGTGTCTGGGGGGTGGGTAATGGCCCCCAGAGGATGTGGTGCAGAGTAGCCCCAGAGCATGAGGTCTCTGGTGCTGTATGCAGCCCCAGGTGCTGAGAAGTTGGGCAGCAACAATTTACCTCATAGTAACTTGTTCATGTGCCCATGACCTCTGATCCCTACTACTTGCATAGGAAATTGTTTTGTATTGCCAAATCTGCTCTTTTCCTCATGATTTATTGAATGGTTCTCTATCTATTTCAAAATACAAGGATAAAATTGTCACTTTTTGATTTTGTTTCCTTTAATGTGCAACTTTAAAAAAAGACTCCAATTTCTAAGTATGATCACAGCTTGATATTTTTTCATTTAGGGTTTCTTTGAGAGCTGTATATGGATTTGTGTAGCAGACTGACATTAGAGAAAGTAATCTGCTCGTCACCCGTGCACAGGGACCATGCTAATCTTCTCTGTATTGTTCAGAAAAGTACAGTACTTCAGGAATTATTCCAGTAGAACTTGAAACATTCTGTCGGAGTTGTAAAATCTGAAACGGACTGAATCAAGGCACTGCTTACTGTTTGTTGAACAGCTAATGCAAATGCAAGTTGTTCAGTTATTGCTGTTCTGTGCTTACATGGAATAAAAAAGTGTGTATCCTGAAGTTAATAATTGGTTAGCAACAGAGAAGGGATTGCAGTATATGTATATATGGTACGTAAACAAAGGACTGTCCTGTTTTGGGCTGGTATACTGATAGAATATTCTATGTTCCCTCCTGTGTGCATACAGCATTCCGGTCCTGAAATTAAATGGGTAGATGGAGGTAAACCACTGTTAAAAATTTGCACTCATCTAGTTTCTACTGTGTATACACAGGTAAGTTTAAAATGTTTAATTTCTTATAACTAGATGTAGGTGCCTTCACAAGTACTTGATCTGAAGATCATCTAAGATCATTTAGAGACTAACTGGTTAATTAGGTAGAAGACAGGGCAGGGTAGCACCGTAGTCTCTAGAGACTGAATCTCTTATTATTATTGAATACATACCTCAGTCTAGAACTTTTATTCTCAACTGGCTGTGAGACCCTGCCAGAGGCACCACAGTGCCTGGTGCTGCCAATACTACTGCTGTGGGGTGAAACTGCACCATGCACTGTGTTGCATTCCATTAGACAGGCAAGCACGCTGCTTCTGCAGCACCTCTTCCCAGGTTGGCTCCAGTGTGCCTCCTGAAAATCAAGGTGCATGGTGCAGTTCTGCCTGGTGGCAGAGGCTCTGTCTTGAGGTTGCCACTGCCTTGGGTTAAAACTACACCATGGTGGGGGCACTGACTATGCCATAGCACATCCTTGGCCTGCCTATGTAGGTCCTTTTGCTCATCCCCTTAGCACTCCCCACCTGCATATATGGTGCAGCCTGGCACTTTGTCCCTGCCGGTGGGGTGTCCCCAGATTGTCCATTATGGCCCCATGGCTGGAATTCAGTGGGGAAACAAGGGAAAGACCTTGGCCCAGTGATCCCTGACTCCCCCCCTCAGTGACTTGGTGCCATGTGTATAGTGTCCACTGCTGCACTGGAACAAATGTTTGTTGAACCAGGCAGAGCTAGGGAAGCACTCCACTACAGCAACCTGAAGAGGTGAATATAATATAATTATTTAATCAGTTAATATCATATTAATAATAGAAACATAATGATTATTCATAATATATTAGCTTTTTTAAAAGGGGTGCCACTAAATTCTTAAAAGTTTTGGAGGGGTTTTTGAGTCTAAAATGTTTGGAAATCCCTGGTTTAGAGACAAAGAGCCTAACCATTTAGCCTCTAAGGGCCCATGTAGACATTCAGGTAAAGGTGTGATAGGATCTGATGCACAATCCACACAGTCTCATCTCCTGCCATGCCACATGTGCATGGCAGGAGGTGTGATTTGTGGGATACAGCATCAGATGGTATCACGTCTTATTGCTAGTAAAGGGGGAGCCTGGGATTACCATCCTGGCCTCCCCTTGCACCATGTGTAAGTAACAAAACTCCTGCAGCTGTGAGTCCCACAGATGATGGGACTTGCAGCTGTGGCAGTGCCCCACAGCTACCAGGACCAATAGTCCTGCACCTGCAGGGGGCTGTAGGAGGGAGAGTCCCATCAGCTGCAGGATTCTCCCTCCCAGCACCCATGGGACACTGCCGGGGCTGTGTCTTCTACTCCAGGACTCCTAGCCTTGGTTGTACATGATGCACCTCTGTGGTTGGGGCAGACCCTGCAATATGTGCAAAATAATGCTGGATAGCAACTAGCTATAAAGTTATTACACATTTTCCAGCAGTAACTTTTATAGCTGGTTCTGACTTCTTAATAGTATGATAATTTGCATATGTAGCTGATCTAAATGAATTACACAATTAACTTGGTAATTGTATGATACATGTAACAAGTGAATGAGGATCTCAGGTGCTGCCTTGCCTTAATTCAGAGAATTGTAGTTATAAGTAGTATATTTTCTTCGTTTGTACTTCTAAGGGAATATAAAATGCAATTTTATGTAATGATTAATCAGAAATATTGGATCTATTTCATGCTAATGAAAGAGATGAAATGTCTTTCTCAGAAGAGTAAATGCTTTACTTTCTAAGTATGCATTGATTTCCCCACCCCCCTCCATTCTCTCCTCCCCTTTGAGTGTTAAACATGTATCTGTCTTGCACTTTGAAATGCAACTGGGAAGCCTAAACATAAGACAATATTTTTTAAAATTGAGGTGGTGGTGTGTTTCATTTTGGTCATTAGTATAAATATTAGTTATTGTTTTAACTTTCTGGTTCTCTTTTTGTTTTTGTTAGGACCAGCACTTACACAATTTTTTTCAGTACTGTCAGAAAACTGAGTCTGGAGCTCAGGGACTAGGAACTGATCTCGTAAAGTATCTTAAGGTACAAAATGGTCGCAAGTAATAGATTTAATTATTCATTTATATTACCATATTGCCATACCACTTATGAGCCCCAGTCATGAATAGGGCCCTCTTTGCAGTAGGCAGTATGCAAACATAATTCCAAAATGGGATCTCTTCCCTGGAGTGCAATCTAAATATAAGACATGAAACAATACATGGGTACAGACTGGTAACGTTGAGAGACTGTTGATCATGCTAGGCAGTGATCTCAGCATATCAGTGGTTTAAAATTTATTAGCAGTTAATAAAACTGGGACATGGTGGGGAAAAATTGATGGTAGTCATGTCAGTCTGCAACAAATTGCTAATTACTTGAAAAGTAAACTTCATTCCCAGCTATTCAGTTTGTGCAGTAAAAGGTGTACATAATACCAGGACATTTTATTATATTTCCTGGACCATCATGTTTATACGAACACCCCAACCTAACCACAAATGAGAATGTGAGTACTTCAAAAAAAAAAATCTAAAATTGTAATAAAATCTAAATTTTAGGCCTAAATTTCTTGACAAAATGGTATCATTTTGATCCTCTCAAAGTTGAAGTACATTTTTTTAAATATATTTTTTTTAAACATTTAAAAATTATTACCACATAGACCACAGTGGTCTTTCCTTTAGCTTATGAACTTTGTATAATACAACATAACCAACATAATACAACATAACCAAGGCTTTCTCAAAACATGGCTATTGAAGTACATTGTAGAGAATGTCAGAAGTGTAAATGCATTCACTTCAGTGAAGCTATATTATATCTCTCTTTCCTTCTCTTAGAGTCTTCATGCTATGGAAGGTCATGTGATGATAGCTTTCCTCCCTACCATTCTAAACCAATTGTTTCGAGTTCTCACCAGAACTAGTCAAGAGGAAGTTGCAGTCAATGTGACCAGGTAAATTTTAAATGGCCCAGTCAGTTTAAATAACAGATGATTTGTGCCCAATTGAGATCTCTTTATGTAGTATTTATTTGCTGAAGTGTACAAATGTGTAATTGAAGAATAACTTCTGTTTAGGGTTATTATCCATATTGTTGCCCAATGCCATGAAGAAGGGCTGGATAGCTACCTGAGGTCATATGTCAAGGTAAAATAAAATAAAACACTTTGTCTCTTCTGTTTTTATTTTTTTTAAATACTTTCATTAAAAATATTCTCAGTTGCATCTGTTTGAATGCACTATAATATATGTTTTCCTTTTTCCTCCAAGTATGCGTATAAAGCTGAGCCTTACTTTGCTTCTGAATACAAGACAGTACATGAAGAGCTGACCAAATCCATGACAACAATTTTAAAACCATCTGCTGACTTTCTTACAAGCAACAAGCTCCTTAAGGTGTGTGTTGAAAACTCTAATTTTGTCCTTTATGCACAATCCTCAGAATTAATAATATGAAACATTGTCATCTCTTTTACTAATAGACATGCAAACTTAATTACGTTCAAGTTTTTTACTATAAAATGATTAACTTAGTTTTGGAAATTTTAGACCATCTTGACAGTTTTATGTAAAGTCATAATTTATTTACTTTGCAGTATTCTTGGTTTTTCTTCGAAGTTCTGATAAAATCAATGGCCCAGCATTTGATAGAAAACTCTAAAGTTAAGGTATGTTGACTTTTTTTTCATTAAGGTATGTTAGACCAGGGCTGTCCAAATGGCAGGATGAATGGCCTATGAGGCATTAACTACTGGCTTCCAGGCTCATGGTTTGGGCACCGCTCCCCCATTGTTTTGGTTGCTGCTGCTGTCAAGGTTTCTGAGCTACCCTTCCTTTCTCCAGCTTCCACCTTCTGCCTTCCCCTGGGCCTGCTGGGCCCAGGTGGAGGTGCCAGCGCAGAATAGCACAGCAGCAGGGTGCCTGCTGATCAGTGCAACAGGTTGCAGCCTGTGTGGCATGGATCCCAGTGGGGGATGTGCGTGGCACGTAGCATGGCATGTGGCCTGGCGGGGAGCTGTATCTGGCCCTCAGGGACTCAAAAAATCGGACAGTCCTGTGTAAGACTACTGAAAGATTTTTATACCATAATTTTTTCCTTTCACCATTATTATTATTGCATGCTTACTGAGTATAAGAAAGCTAACAACTGGAAAATAATTAAGAGCATGTGAGATGATGGTTTACCTTTTGGTTACTGGTTTGTTATAAGGAAACTAGCCAATTACCCATCAAGAATGACAGGCAGGGATGGAGCCCCAGGCCTCCCTCCCCCCTTCATCTGGACCCACTCCCCCTCTCTTCTGCTGCTCGGGGTCTGGACCCACTCCCCCTCACGTTGGGCCTGCTGGCCTCACACCCCACCCCCCCATCCACTTTGTTGCTGCTGCCTTCAGGGAGCAGGGCAGGGAGGCAAGGCCCCTGTGTCCCCACCATCATAGCGGCAGGCTGCCTTCTGTCAGAACGCTTTTTCGAATAAAGTATTACAGACAGATGGACAGACTTAGGCTTTTATAATATTAGAATTGAAGAAAAAAGCCAAGTAACAGGGAGAAAAATGTAAAAGGTAGAGAACACCCTTTGATATAGCATCTCAGACAGAAAACTACTATACAGAGTCAGATTGATCATTTAGTACATATATCATTCTTAATCAGTGTCTACTCCCCTAAGCTAACCTTTACATGCTGCCATTTCTTATTAAATTTATTATTGCATATTTATAATGTGGTAGAGCCCAGAGGCAACAGTCAGGGTTCACATTGTTTATCGGCAGATACTGCATAGAAACATGTGAACAGCAACCTAGTTATGCTATTAAATCACTCAAAGGAAAGAACTATGATCAGGATTGGGTTTTTGGGGGGTTGCTTTGCCTCCTTATTGTCTCTTTGGTTTAAAAAATATTGTCATTTTTAACTCACTGTACCAGTTATATACTTTGGAAGCCATAGACAAATACTAGTGTTTTAGTATCAGACTGCCAGTGAGACCTGTAGAAAATGCTGTCTGTCTTTACTTTGTGAAAACTTTGGGTTGGTATATACCAGTGTAAACAATTCTGTCAGGGGAGGAAAAATGGGGAAAGGGGGATAAAATGTTCTGTTGGCCTAATGCTCATGTCAGAAAAAAATATTGACAAAAAATGTACAGGGACTCTGAAAATAAGGAAGTAATGGTAAGCTAGCAACATGGATTCATCAAGAACAAATTGTGTCAAACCATTCTAATTTCTAATTACGTTTTTGGCAATCTTCAGTAAAGCTTTTGGCAGTGTCCTATTGTATGTTTTCATAAGCAGACTAGGGAAACAGGATTCAGATCAGGGGTTGGCAGTTCATGGCCCACAGCCTGGATCTGGCCTGTGAAGCCAGGTTGGCAGTGGGGATGTTAGCAGCAGAGAAAGGAGGAGTGATGGTTGCCAGGTCAGAAACAACTACCCACCTTCAGACCTAGCTGTCTTAAAGTGACCTGCTGTTCCTAAAAGGTCGATGACCCATGATCTAGATGAAAACAGCATAATGTGAGTGGACAGCTAGTTGCAAAACTGTACTGAGGGAAGTTAACAGTGACTCTCAGTTAAAATGATAGGATGTTTTGGGTTAGGTCCTGCAGGAGTCTGTCCTGGGTCTATTCAATATTTTATTAACAAAGTTGAATGCTAGAGTAGAGGCTAGGATTATATCATTTGCAGGTTGCATGAAGCTGAGAAGAGATGCAATGCTTTGAAACAGGTTTCTCAACCCATGGGTCGCTACCCAAAAGTAAGGTTGCAAGAATATATGAAAGGGTCACAGAAAAATGGATCAACAAACTTTAAAAATGTATTTTCCTTTAAAGGATAAAAATCTAGGAAATGGTGTCTCTTGCAGGCTAGCAGAGTTCCAGCTTGCCAGAGGCTGCTTGGGGTCCCCCATCCCATATACTGGGGTGGGGGCAGGGCCTGGTGATGAGGGGCAGATGGTCATGAGTGATGGCCACAAATAGGGCTAGGGGGCTTTTTTCTACTTGAACTATTTATTGAGGCAGACTGGCCATCAATGTTTACAAATAGGTCCTGGTACAAAAAAGGTTGAGAATCACTGCTTTGGAGAATATGATCAGAATGAAACAATGTAACAGGGAGCTTACAGCTCCTGTTACTTTAAGTGAGAAATTGCAGCGGATGAAGCCCAGGCAGCTGACCACAGGTTAGCTGCAGGAGGAAAGAGAGGCTGCTCATCAAGCCCAAATGAGAATTCTTGTAAAAGGATAGGGAAGTCACCTGAGAAGAAGGCAGGGCTTAGTGAGAATATAAACCCAGGGCCTGAGCCAGGGTGGGCCGTCTGGCCCTGCAGGCTGCAGTGGAAAATGCTCCTGTGCAGGAGGACTGCAGAGGAGTTCCTGGCTGACATCTGGGGCATCTTAAGGAAATGCAAATAGGATGCTGCTGACTTGCAGGGGAAATGTGACTCAGAGTAGGAAGGAGTTTTGTGGTACAGCCAGGGAGCTGATGTTTAGGTTCAGACCTAGCATAGAGTTTGTGTTATAGCCAGAGGGTTTATTCCTTTGTGATAGTTTAAACAAGTGGACTAAGTGGTGACTATCGGTGTGGAGGTGGTCCTAGCAGTGCCTGAACAGAGCAGAGACAAGGCCAGGAGGGCCCAGGGCCTGAGCAGGGCAGAGACTGGGCTAGTATAGTGGGCCTGGGCTAGAGGACCCAGTGAGAGGAAAGGGGTGCAGAGCCATGAAGGCCAAAGCCCCAACAAGGGAAAGTGATTGATTGTACAGCAACATTTGCAAGGCATGGGCATGGCTACAGGGGAGGTCTCAGAGGCCACAAATACTGCACAAGGTAACAGGTGCCCTGGAGAACTGGATGGGTCAGGAGGGCCAACCTGGTGCAAGTGCAGGACTGGGACTGGCAGGATCTGAGGGGGAGCTGTTGGCAGTCTGAAAACCTAGGGTTTGTTCTAGGACCTTGAGGCAGCCTCCCTTTTCACATTCCAATAATTCCAACAAAGGCATGGCAGTTGAAGAAAGAGGGGGAGGGTACCCTAGAGCTGAAGCCCACTGACAGCCATGTGGCTCTTGCTCTACATCCCAGCTGGCCCTGGGTCCCAGCACTTGTTACAAGTGCAATCTTGACAGAGATAGATCTGTGATTAAAGATATTCAATAAATGCACATGCAAAGAGCTACATGTAGGAAGGAGAAATCATATGCTCAAATCCAGATTGGGAATAACTGGCTAAGTTGCTGCACTGGAGAAAAGAATCTGGAGATGATTATGGATTCCAAACTGAATAAATTAACAACTATGTTGAGGAAAAAAGGCAAAGTTCATGCAGAGATGTAGTACAAGCAGGGGCGTACATAAAATACTTGAGGTAATTATTTTACTCTGTCCTAAGCTAGCAAGGCTTCAGCTATATCCAGTTGTGGGCATCACTCTAAAGTAGAGACAATCTACCAAAATCCCAAGGCCTGTGGGGTGGGGCAGAGCTGAGCTATTACCGTCCCCCCAAAACAGCTGGATCAGAACCAGGCCATACCCCCTTCATTCACACAGCCAGGTTGGAGCCAGGCTCAGCCGTGCCTCCTTCCTCCAGCGGGCCTGGGCTCCACACTCTTCCACCTCCCCCCCATACTGGGGCTGGGCTGTGCCCTCTTCCCCTCCGTGGGGCTGGATTGAACCTCCTTCCCTCTACCTGGCCAGGTTGGGGCTGGACCACCCTCCCTCCTCCAGTGGGGCCAGGCCCCTTCCTTCAGCCCAGCCAGGTTGGACTCAGGCCATGTCCCCTCAGGGCTGGATCAGGGCCAAGTCACAGCCCCTTCCCCCTCTGCTCCCCTCCCCAGCCAGGTTAGGCCCCCTTCCACAGTGTGGCTGGATTGGGCCAGGCTGCACCCACCTCCTTCTCCCCCCCCCCCCCATGTGTGGTCAGATGGGATCCCACTGGATCTGGCTTGTGAAAGGATTGGGGTGGGCAGTGCCCATCTGGCCTTCCAGACAAAAGGTTGAGCACCACATCCCTCTACAAGGTACAGTGTTTGTTATTATTTCTATAAAAATATAGCGTCTTTCAGGTTGCACCATTTTACATTGTGTTTGTCATAATAGCATGCACTTTTTTTTTTAAATTTGCTCACAAGCTGTTTTGATTCTTACTTAAAACTGTTAAGTTTCTCCTACAGAGTTCTGGAATGAATTAAAAACGCAAGTCACTCCAAAAATATAATGTAAACGAAACCAAATTATAGTGAGCTTATCCAATAAATAGATGGTGCCAAATGAAGCAGATCAGCTATGCTGGGTTGTGTCCCAGCACAGCTGATTTATTTCACTGGGCGAAACGCACGTCATACTGTCTTACTTTAAAGCAAAGTTCATAGGGCTTTCCTTGGTTTTAGCAACCTACAGCATTACACTTACTCACAAGCTAAAAATAGTATGCTGGCTTTAAAGTTTTTTTAAGTAACCACTAACATGCAATCACACAAACCCATTTCCTTAATTTAATTATAACTTTCCCTCACAATAGTGATTATATTTTAAATTGAGAGCAGACTTTTCACAAAATAGGTACTCTGGAATATAAACACATAAGGTTTTTTTGTTTTAAACATGGGTCTGTAAAAACCAATTAAACTCTTATTTTATGTTTTACCTTCTGATACTTTTCATCCACTATGGGCCTGAGTGTCTTGTCACTGAATCTGTATATCCCCCCAAACATCATCACTAGTTGTGTGACAGGTTCTGTGAAATCACTTGGTTAAAGGCCTCATACTAAACAACATGGTATGTTAGTGCATCATGACTGATGCATCTTGTTCATTTTGACAGCGAGCCTGATTTTAAGAAACATAGCCAGATGTATCATAAGAAGAAATCCAATGCAACATGATTATACTTTTAGGAAAAAGTTGGTAATTATAGTCTTGTGATTAATTGCCAGTTCAGGTGATTGTCCAAAAATATTCCAGTTTTGGGTGCACATGCTCTCCTTTGGAATAAGATAGATTTGTTTTTGAATAACAAAATCCACAGTGGCTTAGTTGCTGCTCTCAGCCCCCAGAAAGCTGTAATAGGGGTTGTGTATTTTAACCCTGCTTCATTCAGAGTTAAAGCTAGAGTGGTTTTGCTACATTTATATCACTACAGAATTGCATACATGCAACATTTGCATGTAGCATGTTGAATCAGTATCCTTTTGGTAGCACTGAAGTTGTTAAATCTGTATATATGTCCATCCTCTGAGGCAGGGGTGGCAGTTATTTCGGCTGGATGGCCACATAACAAGGTTTGGTGATTTTTCAAGGGCCACATGGGTAGCCCCACCACTTGCCCTGCCCCCTGGTTGCCCTCTTGGGACTGGAAGTCCCGTGTCCTAACCCCTGACCTTTGCCACTGGAAGTCCCTCCCCTTTTCCCCCCCAGAAATACTTATTTTGGGAGGGGGGTTTTGCCTTCTTAGAACCAGAAAAAACCAAATTGTACACTAAAAGTCAAACACCTACTATAACATATTTTAATTTTATTACAAAAAGTATTTTTGTCATGATTCATGTTTGCGTAGTGTATATGGAAGTGATTGTATAATAACTAAAAAATAAAGTCTTAGTCTTGTATATTGTGTGGAGTGTATGTGTGGTGG
>NW_017729032.1:124971555-124971809 GCF_001723915.1 Gavialis gangeticus | reverse complement strand
TACTATAACATATTTTAATTTTATTACAAAAAGTATTTTTGTCATGATTCATGTTTGCGTAGTGTATATGGAAGTGATTGTATAATAACTAAAAAATAAAGTCTTAGTCTTGTATATTGTGTGGAGTGTATGTGTGGTGGGGTGTGCAGAGGGAGGTCTTGGGGGGGTGTCTGTGTATGCAGGGTAAAAGGGTGTGTTGGGGGCTGTATATGTGGGGGTTTTGTGGGGGCAGGGTGTGTGGCATTTGAGGGGTG
>NW_017729032.1:124959652-124971414 GCF_001723915.1 Gavialis gangeticus | reverse complement strand
CCCCCAGTGTGCAGCCCTGCAGGTGGCAGTGGCAGCAGGCAGGGATGCTTGTGCCTAATACAGGTACTGGCACCTGGTGGCATGCAACTCTGGCTAGCACTACATGTTGTAGTGAGGAGTGCAGCCCCCGCTAGGCCACCTCTATCGTGGGAGTTCTGTCCTGTGCACTTATGCATAGGACAAAACTGGCTCCCCCCCACACACTGGAGCCAGTGCAGGTCCTGGGACTCCAACAGAAGAACCCTGGCCCCTACTTCCCCATGGAGTCCCAGGACCTGCAAGGGCTGCGCTCCTCACTGTGATGTGCAGCACTGGCCAGAGCCGCGTGCCACTGGACTCCAACAGCTGTGCTAGGTATGAGCGCCCCCACCTGCTGCTGCTGCTGCCAGCGGGACTGTGCGCCATGGGGGGAGTATAGAGGGGTCCCCACACTCCCTCACCCACCCTGCCCAGCTGAGCTCCATGCTGCTGCGGTCCTCCTGGGTGCAGGCTCCACACTGCAGCCAGCCCCAGCCCCGTGCTCCCTACCCCTGTCCAGCTGCAGCTTCTGCCCCTACCCCCCACCCCTTACCTACCTGCTGCCTGGAATGAGTGGGATGCGGGGGAAGCCAAGCAGGTCCCCTGGTGGCTGCAGCAGTGGCAGCAGCAGTCCCATCCAGAAGCTGCATGCTGGCCAGACTGGGCCCTTCTGCTCACGAGGGTGGGAGTGACCCGCAATAGGGTATGTTGGGCAGGGAGGGGTACATCTGTGGGCACCCCACTCCCACCTTTGCAAGCAGAAGGGCTGGGCAAGGTACAATTTGTTGGTGCGTGCCACAGGCCAAATGGAATTGCCTGGTGGGCCAGATGTGGCCTGCAGGCCATATTTTGCCCTCCCCTGCTCTACAGGGACTGCCCCATCATGACAGACTCCAGGTTTCCTGAATTATATGAAGCATTTATTTTGTAGTTCTGTCACTTTTTTTTAAATATCTTATTAGCAAGAGCAAATGGCATGTAACAGTACTGTTCTCTAAGGCTTTCAAAAGCGTGGAGACATAGCTGAAGTTATTTGTCCTGGAAAAGTTCATTGTCCTTACCTTCCAACACTGAGAACTCTTGAGAGAGATCAATTTTATCCCACTGAAGCACTAGTGAACTAAAACATCTCCTTCAGAGTGCTCTCTTCTCTTTGTACCTGCTCTTACAGCCTCGTGCTATAAGCGGACGTCACTGAATGAAGTGTATTAGCTGTACCGCAGCACGTCCCTGTGCAGCTCGTCTGCTTCATCGGGCAAAATGGACATCACCTGTTGTCTTATAGGGTCTGGCCCCTGCCGTTTCTGAAGTTGCCTGTGGGACAATACTTGGGGCACAGCTCTGCAAATAGGGAAACTCCAGGCTTCCCCACTTGCAGAGGTGAACCCAGAGATTCCAATTCAGGACTCACCTCTGCAAACACAGAAACTTGAACAGGCACTCCCAGGGCTTCAGGGCCCTGATCCTGTGCATCCCGGGAACTTCCTGCAGGGGAATGCATGGGGTAGACAGGATTGGGCTTCTGAAGCCCCCAGAGCACTGCTCTGGGCAGACAGCTCTTGGCTGCCCATGTCCGCTCTCTTTAAAACGAACAGGCATTCACTATAAAACAGCAGTACAAATTTATACTACCTTTTGTTGCTAGCTACCAGTTTGGGCATTTGTGGTTTGATGAAGGGCATGGATGTCTGTTTGCTTTCACTTTGTGTGGCCATAATTTTTTTTTTTTATGGTGGCATAAAAGTGTGACATCTATTTGCAGCCTCAATGTCAGAGGAAAGGAAAGAGCATCAGAGCCAAGAATCCAGCAACAGAATACCATCCTTGCCCTAAGCAAGAGATTTTAGACTTCCCCCAGTTTCTCCTTTGTCTGACTTCTGCAACTCCAACTCTGTTCCCAAGGCCCTGACATCACAGTAGAAGGGGGCCAAGTTGAGGAAGGAGATAACAAAAGTAGACCACAAATTCAAAATGAATTTGCAGTGTGATGCAACCACATAAAAGGCCAATGTAGTTTTGGGCTGCATCAACAGAAACATTAGGTGCAAGACACAGGAGGTGATATAGTGCCTCTCTACTCAGCACTTGCTAGACCTTATCTGGAGTAATGTGTGCAGTTCTGGGCTCCACATTTTAAAAAAGACATGGAGAAATTAGAGAGGGTCCAGAGATGGGCAACAAAGATGATCAAGGGCTTGAAAGGCAAGTCATATGAGGACAGGCTAAAAGAGCAGGCAGGTTAAGCTTGTAGAAAAAGCACTTAAGAGGGGACATGATAGCAGTCTTCAAATGCTTGAAGGGCTGCCATGGAGAAGAGGAAAAACACCTTTTTCTCTTTTGCTGCAGAGTGGGGAACACAGACCAATGGCTTGAAGTTACAGCAGAGTAAGTTTAGACTGGATATCCAGAAAACTTCTTCACTGTTAGAATAGTGAGGCAATGGAATAGACTGCCTAGGGAAGTTATGTACCCTCCATCACCGGAGGTGTTCAAGAAGAGGCTGAACAGCCACTATGCCTATGTTCTGCTATGGGTATTTCCCATGCTTCTGGGCTTTGCTAGTTTCCTCCCACCCATTCTACTCCATGTATCAGAGTGTTTTTAAGCCTTGCTCAGAGGCATTGGGTGTTGGCTACAGCTAAGGCTGGGGTCTTTGACTGGGGAGTGTCAATGTTCCTGTTAGGACCAAAGCCAGAGGTTCCTGGTGAAAGGGTTTTTCCCCTCTGCTCAGGGTCAGACCAATTGCCATACTTGGGGTCAGGAAGGAATTTTTCCCTGCTTTACCTGGGGCACATAAGAGTATTTAGGTCTGTTTTGTCAGGATTGTGGATAGTCTTGCATAGAGTTTTTAGATTGTGGTTTGTATGGGATGGTTTGGATAGGGATGATCCTGCCTCGGACAGTGGGATTGGACTAGATAACCTCTGGGGATGCCTTCCAGCCCTACTTCTCTATGACTAAATGCAAGGCAAGCCTCCAAAAATTAGATTCTCTACTTGGAAAATTATAATAAATTTATACATTTTCCATATATAAAATCTAATTATTGGGAGGTTAGTTTATAATCGGGGGTCATTTTCTATTTGACTAAATATGGTATGTCACTAGGTTTCTACTAAGTGAGCTAGTACTTTCAAATTTGTCTTAAATGGGCATGGAGGTGTTGGCAGACCAGGCCCATGAAGCCATTTTATTTGACCCATAGAATAGTGGGGCTTCTATGGCATGTCAGTGGTGGGGGCTTCACCCACCCTGTGCAACTCTGGCATTGACTTTGGCTCTGCCTCTGGCAGTGACACAGGCCACATTGGAAGCAGCCTGTTCTCAGAGTTGAGCTTCATTAAAGCAGCCCCTCGCCCCAAAATGCCATCCAGGTCTGCACATAGTTGCTATCTTCAGGTGCCCATACACAAGTGCGGAGGCTGCTTTGATGCACTGGAATTCCAGCATGTTATAGCAGACTCAATTAATCGAGGAGGAGGCTGGAGCAATTAACGAGTCTGCTGGAGTGTGGCAATTGCTGCACTGTAGCAGCCTCCTGTGTCTTGTGTATTAGCATCCCCATGCTTAAAAGTGACGGCAGGGGTGCTTGAACTAAAGCTCATCAAATGAGTTTTAGTTCAAGCATCCCCACCACCATTGTTAAGTGTGGGGATGCTGATACAGGAGACCTGGCGGCACCTTAATTACAGTGGCTCTCGAAGCCATTCTTAATTTAAATGCCATCCACCCCCACCCACGGAGCATGTGTAAAAGTGCTTTTAATGTGAAAAATTCATTCAAACGTGGATTCTAAATAATAATAATTAGAACTGGTTGAAATCTTTCATTCAGAAATTTTCTCAACCAAATATTGGCCCTTTTCTGAACTTAAAGATTTATAATGAGTATCTGCATTTGTTAAACTTTGTTTTTTTTATTAGAAGTTAAAACTTTTGATATGTTAATGTTTTCCTTTCCTTACCTTTTTGAAAGTGCTTTAAGACAACTTTACAGGGCTGTAGGGTATAGCTGTGTTGGTCTAAGGACATAGGCAGACAAGGTTCTTTGGATGAATCTGTTATCTTTTATTAGACGAACCTAAATAGTTGGAGAAAAAATTTTCTTAGCAAGCTTTCAGGGTATTAAAACTCTGTCAGGCTGAGGAAGCCTCTGCAGTTGGTGTGTGCTCTTCGTGGATGGAATGAATAGTAAAGAAGCCAGAGGCTGGGCTGGTATGCATGCAAGACAGGGAGTCAGTGAAGATGTAAATTGAGGAGTCAGTGGGTGAGAGATGGGCTGGGTGGGGGGTAGAGAAAAGGGGGATGAATGTAGGGGAGAAAAAGGGGGGATGAATTAAGACGACCTTAGTTTTCAGCAAATCATATGCTTTGAACTCTGAAATGTTAAATATGTAATTTAAATTCTGCTTCCAGTTGTTACGAAACCAGAGATTTCCTGCTTCTTTTCATCATGCAGTAGAAACAGTTGTTAATATGTTAATGCCACACATCACTCAGAAGTACAGAGACAACCCAGAAGCTTCCAAAAATGCAAACCATAGCCTTGCAGTCTTTATAAAGGTAGGTACACACAAACATGGGATCTAAGCTCATAAGTTCATCTTCATAGATTTTATTTCTTATAGATTTTAAGGCAGTGTATGCTTCAGAAGCTTATAATGAAAAGCATATATGGAAAGTATTTTGCATGTACTTCTGACTGGGCATATTGAGAAGTGCAGAAGAGTAATTTAAGTACCCAATGCAATTTGAAAAGACATTTTTAATATGCAAAGGGTGCATAGAATATATATTTAAAAATCAAACTTTATTTCTATGTGTACTTCCTTCTATTACGTCTCAGATTTCTTCATATTTTGTAACCCAGTTATTCTTCTAATGTTGCAATGATTTAAGCATATGCTGATTTTTTTTTTTTTTTTTTTTAAATGTATTGAGTAATGTATCTTAACTATCACTGTGTGTTCCACAGAGCTTATTATTCATTACTGTCAAAATTGATTCCTACATATTATAATGTCTAAATGTTTTTCTGTGGAAAAAATATTTTTAGAAGATTTAAGTACTGTTCCATGGTTATTTGCTCACTTTTTGTGCTATCTAAAATGGAGTTAAGTTTTCTCTTTAAATATTCAATGTCATTTTTTTCTTGTAAAATAAAGCAAATTTGTATTCTGTAATGTAGACTGCTTGATTTATTAGCATTATGTTCAAAGTAAACTATGAGCAGCAAATGTGCTTGGAAGATAATCTTGTAAAAGTTGGTGACTGACTTTACATAAAGTTTTGCATTTGCTACTTATAGTAATTTATCCTTTTGTTTTTCAGAGATGTTTCACCTTCATGGATAGGGGTTTTGTATTTAAGCAAATTAATAACTACATCAGCTGCTTTGCTCCAGGAGAGCCAAAGGTACTGAAGCATTCGAGACCTTTGTCCATAGGGGTTTCTTGTTTACATGTATGTAGTAAATTTCTGTGTGGGGATCTCAGAATTCCTTCCACTTATATTCAGACATATTGTTAAGCTAAATCTCCCGTTTGTTTGGTAGGACTACGCCACTTTTTGTCTCTAGTTTTCTTTTCTTACTTCTGCATCTTGGACCAGTAGGAGTGGCAAAGTAACCTTCCAAGTAGTATTGTGGGGACTGTACCATTCGTTAACATCCCTAGCCATTAAATGGATGGAACAGCATTAATGAATATTTTAGACAGTCATGAAAGTTGCAGGAAGAACACCGACAACAGTTATTAGAGTCCTTTAGTATTGGAGATGTCCCTACACATTGTGATTCATATGCTTTGGTCCTAGATAGCAAGTGTACAGGATTTCTTCCAGATTTCCAGGCAACTCTTAATTCTATGAATGCCACTGTATGCTGACTTGACAAACATTTGTAATCAAAGACTGAATAAAGAACTAGTTCTAGCTTTTGCTAACATGGAGCTGTTCAGCACAGTACTAGGTCTGCATGGAATGACACTTGCAATCCTTAGCGTAATAGATTTAAGAGAAATTATCAGTTAGTGTCAAAAAATGTTTTTACATTACCAAATATTTAGTAAATTATTAAAATGTATAATTTGCATTTGAAATATTTTTTCAGACCCTTTTTGAATTCAAATTTGAATTTCTCCGGGTGGTATGTAATCATGAACACTACATCCCATTGAATCTACCTATGCCCTTTGGAAAAGGCAGGATTCAGAGATACCAAGGTAAATCCACACTTTTTATATTTTAAAAACCAGTCTGTTTATAAGAACAAGTTATTTAAATGTGTAATTAGGACATTTTTTACATTTTTTTTAAATGTCATATTGAAGTCTTGTATAATAATCTTTTTTCCTATTATGCTCCAAAGTAGTAGTGTTATATAGATACGTTCTACACTGAAAATGTCTAGGTAATATAACACAGCACCCATGAAAAAAATCTCTGGCAAAATTCAGCTTTGATATATATATTATTTATTCTCACCCCTGGTAATGTTTCCTGCTTTGCTGAATAACAGTACTTGAGCTATATAGCTATATATTATTTAAAGTAGCTTATTGTTCTTGTTTGTTCTACTTTGTTTCCTTTTTATGACTTAGCTTTTCTTTCACGAACTGTGGAGTCCTATGACACTCCTGTAGGTAGGTGTGGGGTGTGATGCTTGCTCTTTGTTTTCCTTTTTAATTCCATTTCTCACTTTGTGTTAAAATAAGTACTCTGCAACTATCCCATTTTGGGCATGGAGGTGCGAATATATTCTCTTGAATTTTTTGGCAAACTTTGTCACCAAGAAGCTTTAAAATAAATGCAATGATAACTGAAAAAACAGCAGGCGTTGTTTTCAGAGAGTGAAAGTGCATGAATATATAACCTTCAGATGCTTGCTTTGCAAATTCTTTGCTGCTTGCAACACCATAGAATCATAGAAAAGGAGGGTTAGAAGGGACCTCTGGAGATCATCTAGTCCAAACCCCACGAAGGCAGGATCATCCCTATCCAAATTATCTTGTACAAATCCATTGCCTTATCTAGTAGTAAAAATACAGTCAACCCCAACACAGGCATGATATTTAACCCCCTGATCTGCCACAGGTAAATCAAGGGGACAATGACAGCCAACATGCCACTGCTGTGAGGGGTTGTTAAAATACACTTGAGAGATCCAGTTATAAATTGTTCTCATTATAAATTCTATTTATACATGTGCTGTGATGATACGTCATTCTAGTTTTAAACCCTGATATTTTCTCTAAATACCTATGATTGGATCCCTGTTGAAGTCAGTGGGCTCTGCATGAGCATACACTGATATGCATATCCAGTTGCAGAACCAGGGATGTTAACGTGTTAATTTTTTGTGATTATTCTTAAAAGGGTATCCTAGTAAAACTGGTTGAATTGAATGAACTTTAAATGAGTTTCTTTGATTAAAGCTCTTCAGTTTGTATACTGTGACTTTAAAAACCTAGCTCTTGCCCGGATTCCAGAAGGAGGAAAGGTGTGCATTAATAAAGGTGTCCCTCTAATATTGTGGCTACATTTAAAAAAATTTATAACCCCCAGTAGCAAAAAAACATAATTAGAACTATGATTAGGGTGGTGCAGGCACTCAGATGCCCAGCCCAGAGGTAGACTTTCATAGATTTCATAGACATCAGGGCTGGAAGGGAGCTCATAAGATCATCCAGTCCAGCCCCCTGCCCAAAGGGCAGGAAGTCAGCTGGGGTCATAGGATCCCAGCAAGATAAGCATCCAATTTACTCTTGAAGCTGGTCAGTGTGGGTGCTTGAACCACCCCCAATGGCAGGCTATTCCAGACCTTGGGGGCTCGGACAGTAAAGAAATTCTTCCTTATGTCGAGCCTGAAACGGTCTCACAGTAGTTTATGACTGTTCGACCTCATCATCCCTTGGGGAGCTCTGGTGAACAAACATTTCCCGCAGAAACTGGTGGTCACCCCGATAAACTTATAGGTGGCCATCAGGTCACGCCTGAGCCTGCACTTTTCCAGGCTAAAGAGCCCCATAGCTCTCAGCCTGTTGTCCTAAGATCTGTTTTTCTGACCTCTCATCATGCGCATGGCTCTTCTCTGGACTCTCACAACTTCACTTCAGGGTCATAGCAGAAGTTCTTATGGTGGTGCCCTGTCAGATTCCAACAAATCTGTGAATGCTGCTTAAAATACTTTGTCCCAACAAGGACACAAGAAGGAAGGAAGGACTACATACAGTATCTTAAAGTAGATAGATTTAAGCTTTTATTCCTCTGAAAAATGCACATTAAAATTGTTGGGTTTTATTTGGTGTTTTGTTTCTTATGTGCATTTGTATATTTGTGACTATAAATTTGATTAAGGTATAGTTTAGTTTTGCTTTTCATTCTAATTACTACTAGAGATCTTAATGTTTTAAGAGTAAAATATGGTGCATCTATCACAGTGTGAGTTACTTTTTTAAAAAAAACTTTTCAGTGTAATCTTTATATATAGTGGCACTCTTTTATTTAATATGCAAAGGTAATCTAAAAATTATTTAAAAAAAAATCTTATATTGCATAGTCATGGAAAATTGTCCAAAGTAAAACTAACATAATACAGGTAAATAATGCAAGTTTTGCGGGGGAGGGGATTTTTTTTAACAGATTATTTAAAATTAATCATTTTTCAGATCTGGTTAGCAATTATTTACATTCGTATGTTTCTGATAAATTTTAGAATAAATTTAATTAATTTAGGGTCCTTTTCTTTGTGTGTACAATGCTTCTCCATGAAACATTTTTAATATCTACTGCAAAGTTTTATGTAGTTTTTTACTTGCTAGAAAAAAAGCAGTAAATTGTTAGTCCTGCAAATAAGTACTCAGTTCAGCCAATTTAGATTTTAAAGAACTTAAATATCTAAAAGTGAAGTAGGATATCTATATGCAACTCATACTCTTGCAAGTGGCTCTGGACAGGTACAGCGGCTCAAAAATATGCAAATGGGCCTCAGATGCCCAAGAAGTGCCCTCATTATACAAAGATATTGACACCTACTGCTGCCATTGAAAAAAATGGGGGCACATCCCCTGCATGTGAGGCCTCTTACTAAGGTGCCTAAATACACAGTTAGAAGACTGACTTTAGACATTGAACTCAAATTCTGGCCCAAGTGAATTAAAAATAATTTACATTTAAATACTTGTTCCATTTTGCTGTTTCTGGGAATTTTTTGTTAAAAGCTTATGGTAGTGTTTAGATTTCATTAACTCTTTGGCTTTTATATGCTCAATGAATACATAGCATGTAGTAATAATCTAATGCACATACATGGTTTTGAAGTTAAGGTGGGTTTTCACACGAGATATGTTTGATTTATCTTTATAAATGAAGTTGAACGAAGGGGAATGGAGGGAAATTACTTTGCAAATTAATATTAATTGCACCACTCCTAAACTGTAACTTGTACTCTACTTTCAGACCTTCAGCTTGACTATTCATTAACAGATGAGTTTTGCAAGAATCATTTCTTAGTAGGACTACTCCTGAGGGAGGTGGGAAATGCATTACAAGAGTTCAGAGACATCCGGCAGATTGCAATTAGTGTGCTCAAGAACTTGATGATAAAGCATTCTTTTGATGATAGATATGCTTCCAGGGTAAGTTACTGCTGTGTCATCAGTAAGAAGTGTTAGAAGTTTAGGAATATACATTTTAAGGTTTTATGAATAGAACTTTGTTTCTATTAATTTGCAGACATAGTAGCAACAGACCATAAATGTTTTTAATATGAGGATATGTATAGCTAATGTTGCTAAAACATTGGTTTCTGCACTTGTATCTGCTTGTTAGTGCATGCACTTTTTCATTGTGCTAAATTGTTTTATGATTGCTGCATTGCAGTTAAATTGGAATGAATATTGATTGTTAGGATTTTTTACCAAAAAATTACTGTTTTTTAACACATTTATTTTAGTGAACATTAGCAATTAGCTTACAACTACTTTTGGTCAATCTTCCCATCATCTATTTGAATGACAAATAGTTGATTTAAATAAAATTAGCTGTAGTAGTAAACACTGAATTATTCTGAAGTTTCCTGTTTGTTTGTTTGTTTGTTAATTTGGAAACAACTGTACTATGGAGAAGCCGTGATACTTTGATTGCAGACCTGATGGGCTACTCAAGTTCACATAATGTTAGGTTGACCCTTCCTGTATTTTGTTTAAACCAGAGGTTCTCAACCTTTTTCTTCCTGAGCCCTGCCCCCAGCATAAACTCCGTGGCCCACCTGTGCCACAACAACTGCCCAACCCTCCAGCCCTGCCATTACAACTCTAGGTATAGCGGGCAGGGCTCAGTGATGAAGAGGCCCAGGGCCACAGTAACCTGAGCAGCAGCAATGCGGAGTCTCACCTGCCTGCAGGATGGAGGCTATGGGGCTGGGTGAGGTGGGCCTGCTCCTTCTTTGGGATAAACTTCAACCCCAGGTAGCCATGGCAGCTCTTCCATGTGCTGGGCCAGGCTGGCCAGATCCCCTGAAACCTTATTGTAGCACCCCTTATTGAGAACCACTAATTTAAACCACATTTGAATACTGTAGCTTTTCCTGTGATAGATGTAATTAACAAGGAAGAAATTCCTTGTTTTGTAAATTTTAATGGCCATCCCTTTGAATAATGGCACACCAAGGGGAAAGTAGAGATTGTCATTGTGTATTGTTAAGGTAATGGATACGTCCTTTAATCCTGATTTTGCAAATCTTTCCTACTGCTTAATAAAAACACTGGTGTCATTACTGATTGCTAATAAGGACTATGAATTTGTTTTTAGAGCCACCAAGCAAGAATAGCTACTTTGTATCTGCCATTGTTTGGATTGCTAGTAGAAAATGTTCAGCGAATCAATGTCAAAGATGTGTCTCCTTTTCCTGTTAATCCTTCCAGCAGTGTGAGTGTGCACTCCTGATTCTTTTTTGCTATTCTCTTCTGTTTTTATCAGAATACATTCAGTAATATTCCTATGATCTTCTGTATATTAGGAGTCTAGGATAAGATTTCTAAAGGTAGTGACATGGATAACTACCTCTTTAAACATCTGGTGTCAGTTTCTCTAGACCAGTCAAGCTGCACATACTGTTACTATCTGAACTGGTGCGATGCCTTAGGGGTGATAGTGTGGGTTTGGTGTACATCTAAAATCTTAATATTTTGCTGTTTATGAACCAGTGTGGGCATGCAAAATTTCCATCGAAGTCATAAAAATCGTAGATGTCTAAGAGGTGCAAGATGGATATAGTATAGTGGTTGTCAACCTTTTTTCATATGTAAATCCTTAAAAATTTTGAATGGAGGTACATACCTCTTTGGAAATATCAAATGGACATGTTGGACCCCTTTGAATTGTAAGTGTTGGTATTCACATACTTTTGATCGTAGTCATTTGTTGCAGACCCTCTAGACAGTCTGCAGACCTCTACGGGTCCATGGATCACAGGTTGAAAACTTCTGGTATAGTGTATACGTACTTGCTTTCAGAAATCTGTTTCTGAAGTGTTGAAATTTAGTTCTGGGCGCCGCACTTCAAGAGGAACATGGAGAACCTGGAGAAGGTCCAGAGCAGGGCCACTCGTATGGTTGAGGGCCTCCGTGGCCAGCCCTATGAGGACAGGCTGAGGGACCTGAATCTCTTCAGTCTCTGCAAGAGGAGACTGAGGGGGGATCTTGTGGCTGCCTACAGCCTTATCAGGGGCCACCAGCAGGGACTCGG
>NW_017729032.1:124931972-124959642 GCF_001723915.1 Gavialis gangeticus | reverse complement strand
TAGGTTTAGGTTAGATATTAGGAAGAACTACTTCACTGTCAGGGTGGCCAGAGCCTGGAATAGGCTTCCCAGAGAGGTGGTGCTCTCACCTTCCCTGGAGATCTTCAAGAGGAGACTGGATAGGCACCTGGCTGGGGTCTTATGACCCCTGCCACACCCAGTGCTCCTTCCTGCCCATGGCAGGGGGTTGAACTAGATGATCGGTCTAGGTCCCTTCTGACTCATTGATTCTATGAAACAACATTAAAGTCTAACCATCAAAAATAGAAATGATTGAATGACTGAAGGTTGTTCTTGATTGGCCTTCTTATTTATCTGAATTGTAATGCAGTCTTTGTTAATGCACACTTTTTAAATAGCTAGATGCTATTTAAAATTTTAATAACTTTACTTTTTATTCAGGGATTATACTTTTTATTGTAGACCCTGACCCTGCTAACAGTTGTAGTTAAGATGCAGAAAGTTAGTGAGAATTCTCCTGCATAATATTAAGTGTATACTTAAATAACAGAGGAACAGCAGTTTTTGATGTTGAAATAAAGAAAAAGGTGGTAGTTGTTGGTACTCAGCAAAATAGATCATATATTGAAGGCCTTTTAAAGCTTTTATCTAATTCAGTTAAACAACAGAATAAATGCATATAAATTAGCCATAAATAAATTTGGGCTATATGCTAAGGTAAGGTTTCAAACCATCAGAGGAAGACGACAGCTCAGTAGAAGTAATGGGGGAAAATAATCAGTTTTAAGATGGAGCTCTATAACTTTGCAAACAGCATTTTGCAAAGTGCATGTCTTTGACGCCAGAGCACCAGATTCAATGATCCAGCATATCTGTTTGAGTCCAATGTTGCAAAGTTTCTATTATCAGGTCACACAACAAAGAGAAATATTTATGCAGTGTTTCTGCTAGAAAGAATTTCTGGATGATTTAAACAAATATAAGGTGAGTTTGAATATATAATTTTGCTACTAAAATTATCTAGGAAATGTTGCAGTAAATATTTTTCTATGTTAGAATTTATGAACCAATAATATTACAGTCTTATTTCACTTCTCTGTGACACACAAAATTGAGGCCATCCCTGGTCGATGAAAATGTCAGATATCTCACCTCTGCTTGTATTAATATAGTTTTTGTTATATAGAAATTCTAAATATTAGGCTATGCAGATGATAGTCACTTAGGTGTGTTTTTCTTTCTTAGAGCGCAAAAGATGAATCACTCAGTTTGCCTACTGCAAATCCTGTAGTAACACCACAAAAATCAGGAAACACATTGGATAACAGCCTTCACAAAGATCTGTTTGGTGTTATTTCTGGCATTGGTAATACATTTTTAAGTCCTTGCTAGTTTCATTTTGTTTTCCTGTATTAAAAAGAAATGTTGTGATATTAAAAAGAAAGTTGTGAAGGCATGTAGATCTTGTTATGAAAGATAAACTTTGAACTTGGTGAAAGTCTTTATTGACTTTCCCCCACACATTTTGTTTCTATTGCATTGCAAAAAAAGAGTTGGGGGTAATCATGGTTGGGCAAAAGAATACCTCAGCTTATAAGAGATTATCCAAAGGATTGCTGTTGATGGTAGCTGCATAGTAATAGGGATTTCAACTTACTAGCTCTGAAACTGGGCAGAATCTCTTTTTCTAAGTTGCTCAGCATTTTCTCAAGCAGTACAACTATCTCCCTGCATGTGACTGTTTTGCTTGAACAAATAAAATCTAATTGGAAAAAGAACAAATTAGAAATGAAACTAGTAATCTGATGCAAAATAAGAAAAGAACTTGAGCTAAGTCAGATGCCAAGTCATCCACCTAAATTTGTTATTGCAAGGTAAAATGGGATAGGCATTTGCTGCATATCAGCTGCTATTTACTTAGCCATCCTCAGTAGATGAAAGCTAAATGGTGGTAGTGTTGCCCTTCAGTCCTGTTTTAGTAATTAGTTTGTATGTACTTGCTTCCCTTTTAGAAAACTTCAGTGAGTCCTTGTAGTTATTTAATAAATAAAAATATGCTCACAATATCATCAGCAGAACACCTAAAACTTCAGCTCTTTGGGGAGAATGAACCAAAACATATTTGTGTTCTGATGTGTACAAATGATATGATAACAAAGCTAACATTAATAAAAAAAATCTCAGAAGTATTGTAATCGAGTCCTCCAGAATAGGTGTCATAAAGATTTGGCAGTCTAACGAGAGATAAATCAATACAATTGAGTTCAGATCCACAAACTTTGATATAAAGAGTGAACAGAGGAGTTTTTCCAGATCCTCAGAAATAACTGATAAACCCCATGAAGTTTCTCTCTCAGAACTGCCATGTGAGAGGTCAAGTTTACACTCCATTTCGGGGTATTGTGGTACAACTCAACTTGGTACCTAACGTGGATAGGGACAAATTGTATTTAAAAATGGTAGCTGGTTGTGGCTAGCCCTCAAGTAAATGTGGCTGCCTTTATCTGCAATTAAGACAGAGTTGTTTTTTGCATCCTATTAGTTAAAATATTAGTTAACAAGTTGCTTGACATTTTTCCAGCTTAGACTGAAACAGCTGTTTGCTTATTCTTGAGAGATCAATTAATGACGGACTGTTTTCCTTCTTCCTTAGTTCAGAGAAGCTAAACTTTTAATATTCATATTTCACTGTTATGCTCATACTTTGGATTCAGAAATCTATACAAAAAGCAAATAGCTGAACATCGTGTTCTTTACTTTCTAACATTGTCAGGCAAATTTATTGAGTTTCATCCAAAGATCTTTCTCTCTACTGACCAGAATGTTCAAAGCTTTTCATAATATAGATTCATGTCCCCATTTCTACTGGATCAATTAAATCATTTTATTGAAGTTTGTTCAGAGATATCTTTGGCTTTGACCACCTCATGTTTAATTCTAAACTTGGGTGTAGCTATATTGTTGTTGCACCCAAGAAGCTGAATAAATACCTAGGCCATTAGCCTGCACTAAACTCTGTGCTGTCCCTCCTAGTAACGCCTGAACTGGTTACTGATCTAGATATGTCTGTTTTAGCTGCAGCAGTGTAGATACACTCTTACAGGTAGCAACATCCCAAATAATTCATGAGCCATCCAGTAGGTCTGAGAACCAGTGGCCCACAAAACTCCTTCAGTAGCTGTGGAGAAGAGAGTTCTGCCTTAAATAGATTTAGGGCTGTTCTGCTTGTAAGCTTTTGGCACTTCACGTGATAATCTCTGATTCTTTAAGTAGAGGAAAAATTGACTGTTTGACTTTAGTGGGGAGGAAGTCACCCACCCATATTTTGCCCAGTCATCTTTTGGTTGGGGCACAACTCCAGAAAGGGAAAACCTGGGTTCTATGCCTCTGCCATGTGGAGGGGATTTGAACCTTCCAGTAGCATGCTAATGAGCCGGTTTGGGGCTAGGTAAAGTGGGGAGCATCCTTCATCTTCCTTGTTGATGCTGGGTCACTGGATAGAAAGAAATACAAGTCACTGGAGGAAAAGAAACAACCTGACTTCAGCAGGAGAGATGGAAAAATGCCCTCACCTTTGGGCTCTTGTATGCTGTTTGTCATTTAGATGCACTGATTCAAATGGGCTTGAGCTAGAACCTCACATAATGTTGTTTCCACAAGATGGAATAAGATTAGGTTTTGAGAAAGGGGGAAGAAGAGGCCCACATAAACTGCCCATGAAGATAATGGAAGAATAAACAGTATTTCCCTGGGTGCAACATAATAGCATGCTTGAAGCAAGAAGCATAGTTTTTCACCTACTGGCAGGAAAAATTTAGCCATTTTAGAGATGCAATAAGATCCATCTCTAAAAGGATCTTTTAGACCTACTGGTATCAAAATAACTAGTGCTTACCTGTTCTTTTTATGCAATTTTTATGTTATTTCTTGTTCTTTCTTGGGGATGGGCATGCCAACATTCACACTTCTGGTGATAATGTTGGAAAGTCATTTTGTTAAATTGCCACTTGCTTGCTTTGTCCTTAGGTCTTAGCTGTTTTTCTCACCCCCCCAGTCAGTTTTAGAATGTGGACTCAAGTAACAGGTTTTTTCCTAAGCAGAGTATACATCTTTCGAGGCTGTTATTGCTTGAAAAATGGTATTACCCTTAATGAGTAAATCACTTCTTTCTTTAGCAACCAATAGTACTGTCTCTTTTTATTAAGGAAATAAAAGGAAATGAAGTAGTCAGCATTAATGTATGTCGTATCAACATTCCGGTTGGAAAAAA
Source organism: Gavialis gangeticus (assembly GCF_001723915.1). Classification (NCBI taxonomy): domain Eukaryota; kingdom Metazoa; phylum Chordata; order Crocodylia; family Gavialidae; genus Gavialis; species Gavialis gangeticus. Next base: position 124,955,411 of record NW_017729032.1, on the reverse strand, counting down.
TACTTGTTATTTACCTCAAGTCCTCCTGCAACTGGATATAGGTTTCCTCAGTTCTACATTAAATTATTTTGTTGTTTTATTGTTAAACAGCTCTTCTGTTTCAGTAACAAGTTAAATGGGAGAAATTACTTCACTGTGAATGGTTTACTGTGAATCTTTCTGGATGCTATTTAAAACCATCCTAACATGATGGTGAAATGCTTGTGATGTTGAATTGATATCATTATTAATTGTTAAAGCCTTATCAAATATATTGAAAGGAATAAGATTTGGCTCTTCTAAAAATTGCATTTACTTTGAGAATATAAATTTCTATGAGTAAGCTTATATATGAAGACTCTTTTTCATTTTATTTAGCTTCCCCGTATACCTCTTCAACTCCAAATATCAACTGTGTAAGAAATGCTGACTCCAGAGGCTCTCTTATAAGTACAGATTCAGGAAACAGTCTCCCAGAAAGGCATAGTGACAAGAGTAATTCTCTTGACAAGGTAAAAAAGAAAATCTTGTGTATAATTCTTTTTATGTTAAAATATATAGTTCATTATCACTAGAAAACTATCCATTATTTATTAGAAGTTTGGTTTCATTCCCATTGGAGATACTGGGAGTCTTTTTAATAATTCTTCTAGAGTGTAGTCAGGCTCTGAGTGTTTCATTAAAAGAAAGCACGTGTGAAATATCTTGTTATTTACTTGGTAGTATTGGATATAAACTTTTTGTTGTAATAATTATCATATGGACTTGTTTTGCCACTGCATATATCAGAATATTTTTCATATTACATAAACAGGTTTCCTTAAGTTAGTGAGATTATTAGAGAGTAGTTTTTTTATGCTTTGCTAGATAAGAGCACTAAAAATATTAAGTTTTATGTTCAGGAAAACAAATATTTAAAGATTAGGTTCTCAAAAGTGCAAACCTATCTATGTAAAAGTACAAGTGCCTTTCCCGTTCAGCGAGTACTGTACTCTTAAGGCTAGTTAGTCTAAGTAATTAGTGCACCATTCTTACTAAACGCTAGAAACAAACTAATGTGTCCTCTTCCATCCTTCCTTCCCTCCCCTCCCCTCCCCAGCTCCCTTGCCTTGTCCCTGCAAGGAACATTCTTAGATTGAGTCAAGTATTTTAAATTATTTTTATTTTAAACCTGTTACAAACTTAGGTGCTTTGGCTGCAGTAACTGTTGAGTTATGTCTTTTTAAAGCTTATATTGTTAGCACTTAATTTTCTTAGACCTTGTTGCACATATCACGCTTTTTAACTTTTTCCCCTGACCCTGCCATGCCTTCATGTAACAGAGAGAGACACTGCTCAGAAGGCATTCTGCTCATGCTATGTGCACTAGTGGAGAGGAAGAAGAAAATTTCCACTCAACAAAGAAAAAACGCATTACTGTGGACTTTTCACTTCTAACAATCCCAGCTTTGCCAGAGAAAGTTTTGCATGCTGCTCTCTGTCTTCAGTTACAAGAAGTATATGGGATTTATTTTGTGTGTTTGGCATAATTAAGCGGCTGAGTGAAATGCATGTTGACTAGAGTTTTGCCACATCTTAGCAGCAGTTTATATCCAGAATGTCACACAAGCCCAGTCCTGAAGATGCATTTGCACATACTTAATTTTAAACAAATGGATTCAGTAAAATTAATAGGACTACTTGCTTCACTTTAAGTATAGACACAAATGTTAATAGGATGGTGGGTTTAGACTCTTTCAAATAAAATAGGACTATTCAGTATTTTGGGCACAGAAAATTCTTTTACTGAAAACATTCCAAATGGCTGTGCTGTTGCTAACTGGCAAAACTGTTGACCACTATATAGTTTTCATGTTTTAATTTGCAGAGTTTTGCTAGCAGATAAACATATAACTGGAATTTTCAAAGGAATCTAAGAATTTGGTGATTTAATTTGAATGTTCAATGAAATATAAACCTAAGTCTTTTGGCCTCTTTGAAAATCCCAGCCTAGACTTCCAGCTTAAATTTTTGCTTTCTGCATGCTGTTAATGTTTTCCCAGAGTAATATCTAATCCTTTCAGTTATCTACTCACCTAACTTTGAAAAGATCAGTTATACAACATACAGATTTTTTTCCCTAATTGTTTTAAGGATTTTATTAATAAAGAGTGATAGTAATTTTTTTATTATGCATGAAAATGTTTAAAGAACCCTGATTGTGGGATTCATCTAAGTTTCTTTAAACTGCTTCAGAGACAGTAGGGAGAGGAAAGATGGTTCCATGGCTAGGGCATTAGCCTGAGAACCAGGTTTAGTTCCCTAATATATCAGTCATATAAGTTTAGTCTTTCTGTGCCTCAGTTCCTCCTCTGTAAAATGTTGGGGAAAGTAGTTCCCTACCTGACAGGAGTACTGTCAGGAGAAATACAGTGTACAGTAATGATTGTGAAAATCTTGAAGCCAATGGCATGTAAGTAGATGTTGCTGCCCCCTGCTTTACAGTACCTTCTAGTTAGGATTAAATCTCATTCTGCATTCATTTTTACTCCCTAACTGTTGAATGACTAATCTGGGACTCAGGTTACATGTTCAGTCCCAAACCAACACCACTTTGCATACACATTTACACTGTGAGTAGAGCCTTCAACTGGAGATTTTTGTCTTAGCAGTAACTGTGGAGTGCATCATATCCATGTCCTTCATGCTTCTTTTCACCTGTGTGCTAGCCTCTTCCTGCTCCTCAGTTTTTCTCAGCTGCCTGGTAGAAGATGGAGAATTTCCTGTTTGATAGCTCTTGTGGCCTATATTGCAACTCAGTCTTTTCTGGCTTCTACTGCTTTTTATTTCCTCTTCTTCTTACCTGTTGCTTAAATATTAAGTTTCTTAATATTTCTTAATGTTTCTTTTTCCTTCATCCATTTTTATTATGAAGGAGGAGAGGTCTTTGCCTTTGGTTGGAGCTTTGGTCTGGGTTTGCCTTTGACTTGTTTTCTTTTAATTGTCCCTCTATATGCTTTTGCTCCAATACGAGTCACTGCTTTTTGGAAATTAAATTTCGTAGTGTCTCTTCCCTTCTTCATGAAGAGTAGCAAGCCTTTTATTTTATTTTTCACTTTTATTTTTTTCACAAAGAGAGTCGGTCCCTCTATGGCAATGCGGTCATGCAGATCAAGGTTTTCTGGAGTTGTCCTTCACATTAGTTGCATCAATCCAGAGGCTGTCCATGTGGATTAGCAGGCTGTTACAAACTGTAATACGAGATCTCCAGTGTAGACTCCCCCTCTGTGATTTGGACCCATTTTACTGTAACTTGGGTCTGGTGACTACTCAGTGGCCATGTCTACATGAGACGCTGACTGCACAGTAGCCTGATACTACTGTGCAGTAGCATCACATGGCAAAAAACATAATGTGACACTACTGCACAGTAGTATTAGGCTATTGTGCAGTAGCATCTCAAAAAAGCATTCTTCAGTACTGTTGTGCAGTAACTTGGGTTACTGCGTAGTCATTTTAGTACTTGTATAAGCAAGTACTAAATGACTGTACAATAATGATTGTGCAGTCAGCATCTCATGTAGACACAGCCATTGTCTCCATAAGTGATATCTGCAGAACAGTTACATGGAGCTGAGTATGTGCTTTTACCAAGAGCTACGTGACTGTACGGGTCTCCAGGGTGGATTCTACATTTGGTGAAGCAGTCCTACAGTCACTGTTCACTGAGCCCCACCTCCAGATATACTATACTAGTTCACAATGGGAAGGAGTGTGTAAGTAAACAGTTTCTCAAAGGAGAAAAAAGTTACTTGCCAGTAACCAGCTTTCTTCAAAAAGTGTTGTCCACATACACATTCAAACTCTACCCTCCTTTCCCTCTTCCTCAGTCACATGCATAATATGATCTTTGCAGTTGAAAGGAAACTGAGGGGTGGGAAGTTAGCACTGCCTGTATTCACTTCAGTATGGGATCATGAGGTAGTACAGAGCTGTGGTGGTCTGGTTATTGCTAAGGCAAAAAGTCTCAGGGCATGAGTATACACATGGTGAGAATGCATATGTGGACAGTATCTTTCAAAAAATTCTAGTTACCAGTAAATCACTACTCTGCATTCTAAGCACAACAACACTATTTAATACATGACCAATAAGATGGGAAAATTAAAATATGATTCCTTAAAAATTTCCCATCCATGCTATCCCTCCCAACATTCAGACAACAGGTAAGCAAGATGAGCATTGCCATATCCTGGAGATCGTTGACTTTGGTATCTCATGTAAAAGGGTTTGGTAAATGCCACAGCTATGTTTATTGTTATAATAAGAATGCCCTGTCAGTAGCTTTCTCTTGTCTATATCAAGGAGGCTGAGCACTGTTACAGATTAACTCTGGCAGGTGCAGAGGTCACAGGTGCAGAAACACGCTGCAGAAGTCCCTCAGGTTGGTCCCAAATCCAGGTCAGATACAATCCCTTAAACTTTACCAAAAACCTACGGAGAATCCATGCAGACTGTGGAGCAGTGGTATAATACAAATGTGTGTGGTGTTCAAGAATTCCAACTGATAAAGCTGTTCTCTACCTCGATCTTTTAGGAGGTATTCTTGCAAATTTACTTGCAAGTATCTTTATATTTTTTCTAATGGCACACAAATGAAGGAAGGCCATCTCTACTCACAATAGGTAAAACCAAATGTGTGTGTGTTATGCTTTGGCTTTACTATATTTTTCCACTTGGTCTAAGAAATGCAAGAAACGCTCTTTTCACAGATATGCCGAGTTGTTCTAGTGTTTGGGTAGTATTTAGTCAACATTTATCGCTGTTAGTTAGCTCCTATATTTATGGGAAACTATAAAGACAGGAATAGGTTCTCCAAGAATGATTGTATTGAAGCAAGCTTCCCACAAACATTGCATGTTCTTTGGAGTTCTCATTTATGACTTTAAAAAGAGAGAAAATTCTGTGGAGTCAGAGCTCCATGTTGCCTCGGTTGAAAAATAGAATCCACAGGTGTGAGCATGGATTTATCTGTCTACAGTCTCGATTCCTGGTTTTGTTTTCCCAAAAAAGGACTATACAAATTCATTGATGCTAGATCCATTAATAGTTACTAAACAGACTAGGAATGTATCTCTAAACCAATGATGGTGGATGCCAGAGGGGCATAACAAGGGATACACTACTCCAGATAAACCCTGTTCATATGCTTTCCCTCGTGATCATCAATTCCTGCCACTGTCGGACATAGAATACTGGTCTACGTGTACCATTGATCTGACGTAATACGGCACTACTTGTGTTCTTTTAGAGAACTTTAACTTGGCACTAAAGTTCCTATAAGTGTGGCTTCCTCTGTGTAATTATTTTGAATAACAGTTACTGGCAAGTAATCTTTTACCCATGAAGGGAAAAATGCATTCAGAAAATAAAACTAAAGAAAGTTTCAGTTTGATGTATTTTGTGCATAGTTGTATGCTTTAGTAACCCATTGCTGTATTTGCATTTTGATCTTCTGTCCAGTCTGAGATGACTTTATTTTTCCACAGGAGCTAAGATCATCCAAATTACTAGCTTTTATCAGTTTAGCAGATAATTTAACCCATATTTACTCCTATTTATTCTTAGAACCAACAGAGTGGCACTTTAGGAAGTTCTTTAATTCGCTGTGACAAACTTGATCAAGCAGAGATCAAAAGTCTGCTCATGTGTTTCCTTCACATTTTAAGAAGCATGTCGGATGGTAGGTAAATTCTACTTCATTTTGTTAATTTATAAGTGATTTATAAATATAACTTAAAAATAGCTTAAAGAATGCTGTCGATAATAGTTGTGATATTATGTAAAACCTCTTATATGCAGCTATTTATATGTAAGACTACATTTTACATAGCTGCTTAACATATTTGAGCAATGAAATCAAACCCCAGTTTAAAACATTAAATACGACTACATGAGCCCCGAGCTGAGGTCTCTCCTATACCAGGCATCTTGTTGACCTTGGGCCAATCATTTATTGTCTCATTTCTGGTCTGCAAAACAGGGGTTATAGTGCTTGCTTACCTCATGGGGCTACTGTGAATTGTATCATCTAAAATAATAAAACAAGTACAATGATTGTGAGAGCAAATCTATTAAAGATTGTGATATACTCATGTATTTGACTGGAGGACGCACACTCTCTTAAGACACGAGCCTTAAATAGCCTTATAGTATGAAATATAATAAGGTTATTCATATGGTGCCATGAATTTGAGTAACGTAATGGCTTTCAAAGATAATCTGAATTTGCACATTAATTCATATAATTAAAATACTGACTAATAAAATTAGCAAATGAATAACAATTGACTAAAGTATAGTTTATAATTTACCATATTTAAAGCTGTAAGGGATACAACAGAGGTGCACAACATTTCGTAGACAACAGCTCAGTTTATCATCATCTTTGACTGTAGATTTCCAAAATTTTATCTCAAGCCGAGAATACCAAGACCTGTAATGTGGAAGTTAAATTTTCTGTACTAGATTGAATTAAATGCGTAATTGTTTTCAATGCATATTAAATGATTACTTTTCCAAATAAATTAATGGACTGAATTGTCTCTATCAGTATTGGGCAGCTTTTAGGAATGAAAATAGAAATGTGCGAGTGCACTGACACTTGTGTGTACTTGTCTGTTTTACACATATGCGCACAATTAATGCTATTTAGTTTGCTACACTCCACATCATTATGACTTTATATACATTATGAGGAACAAAGCAAAATCAAAAAAAATCTTTTTCAATATTTTATTTACATTTTGAAGTATATGATATTCCAGAATGCACAGTTCAGAATCCCTCGTATTTGAGCACTTCATATGAAACATATGTATGCGTTGCTTCAATAATTGTTCAAACATCAAAGGCGTTTGTACATGCCATGTTTTTTGCCCTTCCTTGCGCTGCAATGGTGTGACTGCACAAGTGGGTTTTCTGGACACTTTAAGGCTTTCTGGTGCATTAAACTAAAACCCCTTGGACATAGTTTAGTTTGTCTCACCCCAAATTAAAGTGCCATGTCCATGGATTTTTTGCATGCAAACGCAAAGGCACTCAAAGATGTGTAATGAGCCTCTTTGTTCACCAGATGGCACTGCGACTTTTTTGTAGCTCACCCCTTTGAATTGCTGCCACTTCTGAATTGCTTCCACTTTTTTTTTCATGTGCTATGTGTCGGCTCACTGCTCATACAGCTGTGTGGCAGGGCACGGGATGGGGGGCCTCAGGCCAGGGGGGCAGCATGAGACTGTCCCGCTCTTCTGCAGCATTGGCCAGGCACCAGGCTTAATTAGTTTGAACACCAAGTGCATGCAAACTCTCATGCGATGCTCCAAAATAAGCAAGTTTTTAAATTTTATAAACCTACTTAATTTAATGAGGATTAAACCCTGTGATGTATACAGGTGCCCCTATTTTTCTTAAAACTCTTCAACAAGCCAGTCTCTCTAAACTTGATAAGTATATAATATTCCTCTGCCATTTCATGCCATAATACATTCAGTAACATCACAAGAATATTCAGGAGAATATCTTTGCAATTTTCAAAGGAACTTCAAGGAAATGAAGTATGAATCTATGAAAATATTAAACAATATAAAAAAAAAAAAATAACCATCAGGTTGTCACCATTTTCTGACTGTCTGAATCTTTGTCACCTAAAATTTTGAGAACTCATACCAACTGACCAGTATTACTATATGTTAAATACTTGTTTTTATTTATTAATTTTTTTAACTTCTTCATTTTCCTAGATGTTTTGTTTACATATTGGAACAGGGCTGCAACATCTGAGCTTATGGATTTTTTCACAATCACAGAGTGAGTTTTCTTAGCTTTTCCTAAAATCTGTGCCTTCATTGCTTGTTGATCATTTCAGTGTAGGTATTTCACATTTTGTTACCCAAAGCATGGCACCATCAGTTTGAATTTAGAAGTTAATTTCACGTTCCACACTAACCTTATGGAGTCAGTATAGAGGTACTAGCCAATTACCCATCACATGATGGGGGGTGAGGGGGAAGAGCGTGTGGAGACAGAGCCCTATGTGCCCCCTGTCTGGGCCCACTCCCCCTTTTACCTCCTGCTGCTTGGGGTCTGGGCCTGCTCCCCACCACAGTGGCAGAGGGAGTGGAGGAGTGGACCTTGACTTGATGCAAGGGAGGACCAGGCCCAAGGGTGGGGAGAAGCTGGGCTGCCACGGTGGGGGGAGCAGCGGACCCAGGCCGACCCGGCAGCGGTGAGGGGATGAGAGGAGCAGGCTCAGAGCCAACGCAGGGGAGTTGGGGGTGGGTGAGGAGTGGGACTGGGCCCCCTCCTCCCCTCCCCCAGCCGCTGCCATGTTGGGCCGGGCCCACTGCTCCCCCCAACTGCTGCAGTAAACTGGCTTCTCCCTCAGCTCAGGCTTGGTTCTCCTTCCCCCTGCGTCAGTCCCGGACCTGGGCTCACTCCTCCCCTCCCCACACTACTGCTGCCGCAGCATGCCCACTATTCCTCCCACCGCCGCCACATCATCCCACGTTGGGCCCTGCAGGCGGTGATGACAGAAGTGGGGAGGGGTGGGCTGAAGCTAGCACTGGTGGTCTTGCACCCCCCCCCGCGGTATCCTGACACCACTCCCCCCCCACATCACCATTGCCATCACCTACAAGGAGTAAGAGCACGGACAAGGCCAGCTCTGGTGGCCTCATCCCCTTCACCCCTTCACTCCATCGTTGCCACCTGCAGGGAGCAGGGCAGGGGGGGTGAGCTCAGCCTCCCTGTTATGTCTGCTCCATTACTCCCGCCTCCAGGGAGCAGGGCGGAGTGGACCGTCCATCCCCTGTGTCCCCACCATCATGGCGGTGCTCCACTGCCGCCAGCTCCTGTTCTAATGCTTGTTCGCACTCTGGCTGTTTGTCAGCCAGTCAGAGCATGAATAAAGCATTACAGAAAGACAGACGGGTTAAGGCTTTTATAATATTAGAATGATATCTGTGGGAATTAAGGTGGCCCTTAAACAGGTTCGGGCACTTAAAGTACTGCTTTCTTCCCTTTTAAAATCTCATTTCTTTCAGACCTCCATGTACATTCAGATCAATCCTATAGTCAAAATCACTGAAAGTAAAATGGAGTTATAATTCATAAATGATTACTGTTACTGACTTTCTCTGGAAGGGAAATTGGCTGGCTTACCTCCTTTGTTACTCTCAACCTTCTGCTTTTTTTAGAAGAAAAAAGAAGCTAAAGTTAGCCTCTTTCCTCAACAAAGAAATAGCAATGGCCACTTTTACTTTTGTTTATTCTTCAGGGCTGATTTTAGCTGCTGGGAAGAGAGAGAGAGACAGAAGCAGCAGCTATTCAAGGGATGCTCAGTTTAATCTCTGCAGTTTAGACTAACCTGCGAAGACTGAATCGATTCAGCCTTGGGCTTTTTGACTTAGCCTTAATGGTCTACCACAGGGGTTTCCCAACCTTTTTTGGTTGGTGTACCCTCAGTGGCCAGTCGAGAAGCAGGGAGTCCCCCGGCTGGTCGATGGGTGGTGGGAGGGGGGTCCCCCTCGGCGGCCAGTTCATGAGTGGGGGTGGTGGGGCAGGGGACCAGAACCACCGATGGCAAACCTTGGAGCACTGGTGGCAAAACCAGGAATGCCGCTGGTGAAAATGGAAGTGCCCCCGCTTCTCCATGCTGCTGCCGCATACCCCCTGGGACCTTCCCAGGTACCCCCAAGAATATGTGTACCCCTGGTTGACAACCCCTGGTCTAATGTGATACAAGCCAGATTGTTATTCATTAGACCAAACTAGAACAGCAGCAGCTAGACTTTACTATAAATGTCTTGGTAGAAGTGTTTTTTCTGAATACGTCTTCATACATCATTTAAACCATATTTTGAAGTCTAAAAACCCTTCTTTCATTCCACAAAAAGTGGCATCAAAGTCGATCCCCTCAGACATAAACCTGTGTAAATAAATGGGCCTGGCAGGAAGTCTCTGCAGGCTAGTGAACAAGGAGGTGGGGCTTGCCTTAGTAAAAAGGCAAAGCTTGCCAGAAGTCAGCAATGCAGACATGAGTGGCACAGGACCAGTGAAGTCGGTAAACAGAAGTTTGAGTGGGAGTTAGAGCTCTTAATATAGAGTAGAAAAATTCCTGTCAAAACTTTAAAGGATTGTCTGAATAGCTAGTTCTGCAACCACCCCTGCTACCAGGAGTCTGACTGGTTTCTCTCATAGTTTTGTTTCCAGATTTGATAGAAGTATCCTTTGTCTGCTACAGTACTCAGTAGCCCTGAAAAATAGCTTTCAGTGTAGACTTAATCTTTTCTAATGAGTAAGTTAGAATAGTTTGGGGGGAGCTTCTTTTTTAAGTGTCTTGTAGATTAGTGAAAATGAAAACTATAAAAGGATTGTCAATACAAGTCTTCACTTAAGACTTTTTTTTACACTGAAAGAGGTCTGATTTTGAAAAATTAATTTTCAAATCACGTTTATATTTCAGTAATTGTTTCAGACGAAAGCAAAGTGTATGTAAAGCAAATCTTTTCACAATATTTCTCTATTGAATCCAAAACAAGTAATAGTATTTTTTTTAAAAAACCTGTGGACATATAACGTGCATCTTAAACCAGATTTCCAAGTATTTTAAGATGTATGGTTATCACTGCCTCTAATAAAACTTGAGAAGATACTCACTTTTAAGGAAAAAGTTCTGCCACAACACCTCTTATTAATGTTATAGTAAATACGAGTCTTGCAGAAATGAGAAAAATAATCATGAAAACGTTGCAGAGAATGGGATTGGTGATAGACGTTAGGTATTTGAATGATCTGTTTGTATCTTTCATTTTGTGCTTTCTTTGCATGTCCTTTTCTTGGACTGTGACCTTATTAGTCAAGGGACCAGGTTTTGCACGTGTATGGACTTCACTGAAAACAATGGAGCCCTATTCATGATAAGCCAGGCACTGATGTTGTAGAAGCATTCAATAATTATTTAAGAATAGTGTGTACTTAATTTTCTTGTCCCTTTGTTTTTTGTTTTTCTTACCTCTTCTCAAAGGCTGACTACAGAAGTCAAAAAGCCTGAGGCTGAATTGATTCTGTCTAATCGATTCAGATTAAACTGAAAAACAACTAGACACACATTAACTTTTGATTCAGGAAATGCAGCCACATGCCTGCAGTGGCTCAGGCCAAAAGCCTGGGGATGCTAGAGCACGGCTCCCTGGCAGCATGAGCTGTGTGTTTGCTGCTGCTTCTTGTGGCCCCCGAGGTCTCTGGGACTTGCAGTCCAGAATCACACTGGGATTGCTCATCACTTCTTCCTGCTTCCAGGCACAGGTAGGGCTGCTTCCAGGTGCCTCTGGGATTTGTAGTCCGCAGTTGCAACCAGCTGTAAATTTAAGCTGGGGGAGGGGTGTTGAACCCACCCCCCTCCCCTGGCCCCAGACCCCAGCCAGGGTTTGCCTGGCATGGGTGGGGTAGTCCCTGCCTCCCCCCACCCTTCTCTGATGGAGCAGACAGCTGGAAAGCATGCTGGGATGCTGACCGACTGACACCTTGAACCAGGAAGGGAAAGGGTCTGGGACAGAAGTTTCATAAACTGGTTTGACCCAAATCAGTTAAGCTTGATAATACATGCAACCAGGTTTATCTTAAACCAGTTTCAGCCATTTTGAAACTAGTTTATGTGCCCTGAACTTACATTCTGTTACAGGTTTAAACCACTTTCTGATGTCTTAAATCTGTTTATGTGTAACTTTTGTCCCTAGCAAAAAAGTGAGATCTGGATCTCCCTACTTTGATTTGTGGTAACAAGAAATAGACATGCTACTGAAGCATATTTACCTTTGGCCAAAGAGCCTGTTGTGCCAGTTTGGCCAGATCAGGAACCAGCGCTGACTAATTTCAGGAGCCACATCCCCACATCCACTTCTACTTAGCTGAAGGGTAGGGCTACAATAATAGGAATATCTTATGAGTCAAAACCATTAAAATGAAGGCTCATCCAGAAAGAGCTGTGGGGTAAGGGTTTAGAAAACAGACCAGTAGTGGTTAAACAATTCCTGTGTGCTTGTGTAAAAAGTCCTTTTAAATGTTGCTGCAGTGATTCCTTATTTGATCTTTGCAGAGTGTGCTTGCATCAGTTCCAGTACATGGGGAAACGATATATAGCCAGGTACTGTGTATAATTTAGAGTTAATGGTCTTATCCTCTAAAGAGATCTAGTATGTATAGTTTACGAACTTATGTTTTATGAAAAATGCATTGTATAACAATTGTGCAGAATTGGGAAGAATTGTGCAGGGATGCCTAGCAATTTGAAGGTAAGTAATTAGCTATACAATTGACAGTCTTATTCTGGATGCTATATGACAATAGTGTTACTGTTTAAGAATGCTAGAAATGTAAACGTTTTGGTGTGTATATATTTATATATATAGATTTTTTATTTTTGAGGAGCTGTATTTTAATGCAGATAGATTTTTCTTAAAAGTGTCCCAGTATAGCAAGTGTGCTGGTGATTTAATCTATTTTGAATAATAATTTAAGCCTTGACATTGTATTAGTTGAACCTTCTTGTATGCGCTACTACTTAGTACTTTTACCAAATTGAATTTTAGTATTGTGCATTTTAAAGACTGAGTTTCAGTTGCCATTTAACAAGCTTTAAAAAAAAAAAAAAAGTTCCTAGGTGTATATTTTTCAAAAAAGTATGCTAAGTTTGTTAATCAGATGCATATAGGCTTAATCAGATGCATTTGGCTGCTCCCTTTAAGCACACTTAATCTGTGGAAAATCAATAGGAGTTGCATGCATCTATCTGAGGTCTGAATTTGGCCCGTAATCTACAGTATATTTCCATAAACCTGTTTCTAAACCTGTTTATATGGAGTTACCATTTTTTCTAATTAAGTAAACATGCCTTTCATATTGTTCCCAACACATATTATAAGAACACTGTAATATAATTTAAACTTGAGTGAAAATCCCATTGTTTCAAGATCAACATTTCAATAGGGCCACTGAATTAACATTTTTATTTCCTATACCAGTGGGTGATGACCCCACTACTAGAGTGGCTAACAAAGACTTAAATCATAATGATTTTAAATGATTTTTTTCAGAAGAACGTAATATCTTTTCTTACAACAAAGAGAACAGTGTAGTAAACTTTCATCCTAATTTAAACATTAATTATTAATCTATCCTATGTATATACATCTATTTTTGGGGACTTACAAAAAGTTGTCTGTTTCCCCATTCTCCTTCTCCTGCTCCCTTGCCCTGCAAAAAAAAGAAAAGAAAAGAAGTAGCAAAATGGATCTGATGGATCTGTAGCTTCTCAGTTTAGATTGTGACCTCATGATGCTTTGTGCTTTAATGTATTTCAGAAGCTTCAGCAATAATTGACCATAAAATTAAGATATATGATTTATAGAAATACTAAAATGCATAAAACTGATTTGTGATAAAATGAGTTACAATATTTCATAAAGAAGACTGCTCTGCATTTTTGTTGAATTTTTCTTTCTGTTGCATGTTATATTTAACTAGTAGAACTATACAAGTCTCTGGTGTTCTGTGGGTTTATTGAGTTTTGCAAACAAATTTAAATCTGCCATGTGGATATCACATCAAAGCATGTTGTATCATCATAAATGCATGGACTGATAAAATACACAAAATAGAAACTCTCAATTAAGGGATGTATGTAATTCCAGCACTGGTTTTCATTTCTCATCAGCTCTGGTGGTGGTACACAATAGGGAGTTAGCCTGTATTGGTTGCTAACACACATCACTTTTCTGTTTTCTTCACTTGATTGCTGACAAGTTTAACAAAGTATATGGCTCTTCTCCCTTCCTGCCTGGGTAAGATACAGGTGTTAATGCCTCTGTTAATTCCTGCTCTTACTGCATGTGTGCTTTCTAGTTTCACTGTTCCTCATCTTTCTAATATCTTTCCCTACCATAATCAAAATAAATTAGTGCTTTTTTCATTTGTTCTGTTTCCAGAACATCATCATTAAATGAGCTACAATCAAAGCCTAACATTGCTGAAAGCTTTGAAGTAAAGTAAATATTTCAGGAGCAGCAGTTTGCGTGCTTTTGCTTTCATGTGATGAGTATTTTAAGAAAAAAATGCCATAATGCTTTTTAAGATGCCTATTTTGGTTTTAGCCAACATAAAACAATAAATAGGCTGCATTATAGTTCAGCTTTTTAGTACTTTTGGTGCTGTAATGGCTTAACTAACTCTCCCTATCTTGCTGCAGTTTGACATGTCTAACTTTTGCTTCTATCCCATTTCACTCACCTTGCAGGAACCAGGAGGGGTTGGGATCCATAGTTCATGATCGAAAATCTCAGACATTGCCTGTTTCCCGTAACAGAACAGGAATGATGCATGCCAGATTGCAGCAGCTGAGCAGCCTGGATAACTCTCTCACTTTTAACCACAGTAAGTTCCATGACATCATAACAGTCCGTTGCCATCCACATCCAGTACCACACACCAGAGGCAAAAGCCAGTGCCACACCAGAGCGTTTCATGGACTTTATTGTTCTAGTCAATTAGTTAGATGGAACTAATTCAGCATTTTGTTCCTGCTTTGTGGTAGAGTGATAGTGGGTGATGACATGATATGGAACATGATTAACTACAACATATATTAAAGTTCTTCATTTTTTTTTACTGTATTGGCTTTTAAATTGCATGCATTTATGCTTTCTGCTGCTCTTCTGAGAGGATTCGTATCTCATTATTGAACCATATCTTTTATGCAATTATTTTATTTGTCTTTTTTCTTTAATTTTGGCCTATTACAAAAACATAATATAAATATTGTAATTAGCACTTTGTTGATCATGTCTCCGTGTTTTGATATCACTCAGAAATATAAATTGTAATTTTTTTATAGGAATTGTAAAGTCCATGATTTAGTTTATGTGGAAGTGAAAAAGTGCCCAATAATGAAGTGACTTTTTCTGTGTTTTCAGTGTGAGAAAAATATCAAGTGTGCTTGGAATTTCTGTAGACAATGGTAAGATTTAATCAGGTTGTAGTCAGCTTGCATAGGACTGCTTTAACTGAAAACTAAATATATTGAGTTTTTTAAACGTTGATTTTAAACTGCAAATTAAAAACCATGAAAGATTACTGTTTCTACTTCATTTTTCAATTTCATGCAGTTTCAAAACCAGACATTGGTAATCTAACCTAACAAAACATGTTATTTAGTCATGCAGTGTTGAGACTGGACGTAGTAATGTACAATGATAGTATTATTCAATTTAACTCATCATCATCACTGGCAATCCCTCACAGTCGAGGATGATTGTCTTCCATGATTGCCTTATCTGTAGGTCTGAAGATGCATGACAGAGGCCAATTCGAGATCGACGGGTTCTGTTGCAACTCAGGCATGTTTCTCTATGGGGTGGGTGGCTCTGGATTCTTGGTTTGGTCTGCAACACTGTTTCTGCTGCTCTTGCTTTTCCATCTCCTGTTGTCATTGTGAATTTTCAAAGTACTGCCTGCCAACTTAACTATACATTTTCTGTGTATACCCCTTCCATAGTTCATACAGCTGTCATGTCATATACATGTTAAATAACTGTAATTAATTTAAGGCAAAAAAGTATCCACTTATGCAATCCTTATCCATGTGATCTTTCTGTAAATTGAAAATACTGGTTTTACACTGTAAACATCATAAATGAGCCTGAGGAAGGGTCCTGTGATACCCAAAAGCTTGCACATGTCATCCCAACTATGCAGTTAGTCCGATAATAGTTATCACTACCAAGAATTTTTGCCCCTCTCATTTCCTGGACCATCACAGCAACAGCATCACCTCAACGCTTCCATCTTTACATCATTTTCAATGCATTGGCTATGTTAAGGGAAGACCAAATATAACAAAAATAATTTGACCAAGACAGTTAGGAATAAAACAGTAACAGTTAAAATAGAAGTTCACCTTTCCAAAAGGAGTCTATGCCCGTTTAGGACCATTGAAGTATCAAAACTAATCTACTAAGAAAACAGCTGGAGAACTAAGGTTCCATGTCAAGAGCAAACTCAGCTATAAAATGAGTTTTGCAAGGTTTTTACTGAATGAAATATGCATAGGCTATATCATTAGTTAGTTTAAAATTCTATAGAAAACCAGGATCCCTGAATTGATAACAGTGCCATAGCAGAAGAGTTAGGTTTCTTCATCCAGCTTAATTCTTAACATTTGTCACTTTTTGAGAGCTTACCTGGGCATCCTTGATATTCTTAAGTACTTTTTGTATGACGCATGTAAGGGGTGTTTACACCCTGGCCCATGGGTCAGATCAGCCCACAGCCATGTCATCTGGCCTGCAGGTCTTCCCACAGAGGTGGAAATTTGGCAGTGGGGAAACAGTGGCAGTTAGCATGCAGGAATGGGCCCTGGGCAGGCCATTCCTATACATTAGGCTGCATCCTGCACAGCTGCTTTGGGCCCACAGATAGGATCCAGCCCACAGACAGACCTGGCTTTGCTAATCCAGCCCATGGGCCATACAGGTCAGGCATCACTGCCAGCAGGCACTGGTAGGAGGAACTTGCATGTCGCCACCACTGTCCCCAGCCAAGCCTAGCCTTCCATATGGTTGCTTCCCAGAACACCCAGCTGAAACAAGGCAGGAGCAGCTTGGCCCCCTCTTTTGCCCTGCCCCGCCCTGCCCCTAGACAGCTGGGGACAGCAACAGCAATGTTGGCAGAGGAAGAGGTCCTCTCTTCCCCTTCTTTTCCCTTCCCTCCATGTTCATACACTGACTCCCTGGTGTTCCCTACCGACCTGGAGTTTCTAGTGACACCTTGCTGTCATACCCCATGTTGGAAGGGTGGAATGCCACACCCTCCCTTTTAGTAAATGCTGGATCTGTCCATGATAGGGTCAAATAAACATAGCAGATCAAGCCATCAACTGATGTGCATTTGTAGTGCTGTAAGAGCCCTGTTTTCCACTCTCCCTTCCCCACTGCCACAGGGGTGGGAGGGAAGCCTCCAACCCCAGTGATCTACAGGCACTGTTGTTTGCTGCTCCTGGGGCAGCAGCATCAGTCTTAGTTCCCATGGTAAGCAGAATAGTCACAGAAATGGAAGTTTTATGGGGTGATATCATCTAGGTGACTTCAACTTTTCTTAGCTTCCATTTCTATATTGGAAAAAAAAATTATAAAAAAAAATATTTAAATAAAAATATATATTTAAAATTAAATGGAGGAAAAAATGAGAAATTTCTTTTTCATATTCTGTTTTATAATTGATCCTGTCTGTATCTTGACAAGATTATACAAAAGTAATCTTTATTGTTCATAATTAGAAAAGCTTTTCTATGTCTTGTGCTGGATATATGACATATATGCAGTAAGGATGTTACCTGCTTTTAGGGTGAATTCCTCCAGTTCATT
The DNA here is from genome assembly GCF_001723915.1 of Gavialis gangeticus. Taxonomy (NCBI): domain Eukaryota; kingdom Metazoa; phylum Chordata; order Crocodylia; family Gavialidae; genus Gavialis; species Gavialis gangeticus. The sequence goes on along the minus strand of NW_017729032.1, from coordinate 124,937,979 downwards.
TGTATTCAATTGTCAAGATGGATGTTTGTGAACTTGGTTAGAAATTTCTCTGTTGCCGATCATTTACTAATTGGAACATATTTTTATGAATGAAGTAATGACTCGGGCCACTTAGACACTTCAGTGTAGCCCATTATTAGTCCAATATATGAGAATTAAAGCAATTAATTTTTTTTTTTAAATATATTAAACTTCTGATAAAATGGAATAGTGAGAAGGAAAAACAAAAGTAGGATTAAACAGACCTTTACTGGAAAATGATTACTACCAAATACATGATTTTATAGAAAGATCTTAGTGAACTACTATTACTGTTCTGTTACTATCTTGTGCTTTCTAACCCCGCCTAACAGTAGGCCCCACACATTTGGTTCTTGGGAAACCTTTCTTATACCTTAATATAATGAAAATACCCTAAAATCTTGTCAATGGGGTTGTTTTATTTAGGCATAATAATCATTTTTTGCTATTTTCCTTCATCACTAAAACATGTTTGTTTATTAGAGGCAGGTGGATATTGTTTTCAGGGACCTGGCAAAAAATTGACTTTTGTCAAAGTGGCCACTGTCTCTAAATTTTTAACAATGATTCTGAAACCACAAGGTGCTCTTAATAAAAATAGCTGATGCCTCTATTCCTTTACATCCTTACCATATAACTGGTGAATATAATTATTGCTTTTTCGCCCATGGGAAAAATGGAGGTGGTGACCATTTTGAAAAAGGACAGTTCTTTGTCATTTTCTTTTCCATCTGCAGAGGTTTATGGATAAACTTTCAAGTATGAAAAATACTGGTAAAATGGGTATCAGTCTTCAATATTTCTTTCCAAATGCAGTACTTTATACCATACATAGTTTATTCCCTCCATGTCACCAGAGGATATACATATACATGTAGGAGAATAAATGGGAGGTGGAAGACGAGAAGGAAAGTGGGGCATGTACTCTGGACATTCTGGTGATACAAAGTAGCTGTTCATTCAGATTAACTGGCTACTTTCAGTTGCTTCAGAATGGCATGAGCCAAAGAGAACATGTGAATCTGTTGCTAAAAGTTTAACATTTATCACATCATACCATTTTCTTTCTTGTCTTGAGTTGATGCATTATAATTTTAACGTTAGTTTTAATTCTTAAAATAGCCATTTAATTCTAAACGTTTCTTTAAAAAAACAAAACCCATTACCTTAGATATCAATAGAGGGCAGTTAGGTTCTGTACTTAGGGAACTAGAGTACAGAAAGGAAAGGAAAATGGTGATGGGGTTAGCATGGGTGTGGAGGACAATAGAGCAGGCTTGTCCAACATGTGGCCTGACAAGCCATTTTCTGTGGCCCGTGGTGCTGCGACAGGAAACTAAAGTAGACGTTGTTTACTTTCGTTCCCTCCCCCAGCCCCTCAGCAGCTTCCTAATAGCTGCTGAAGGGCTGACGAAGGGCCGAGGTTCTCGCACGCACCGTGTCAGCTTGACGTTGCCGATGCAGTGCAGCTCCTTCCCTCCCCGCCTTCATTTCATGGTGTCCCTTCCTTGCCCCACCCCTCCCTTTCTCATATGCATGCCAGCTCCTCCCCTCTCCCACAGTGCAGGGTTTCCATTCCTAGCCCCGCCCCTCCCTTCCTCATTTGCATGCCGGCCCTACCCTGCACTGGTCCCTGCTGGCCACGTGGGCTGGAGCAGGTTGCAGTGCAGCGGGCCAGCTCAGGGGGCGTGGACGCTGGCTCGGAGGGATGCTGTGGCCAGGCCTGCGGGAGATGCTGTTGCTGCTGCTGTGGCTGTTGGGGCAGGAAGCCGGCGCCACTCCCACCTCCACATCCCCCCATGCCTGCAGACATTGCGCTGGGGGTGGTGAGTCACAGGCTCCGGGGAGGGAGGGGACCCCTGCCGCTTGGGCTTGGGCTCAGGCTGCCTTGGGGGAGAGGGAGCAGGGGGGTGTCCCTGCACATCCCGCGGCCCCCTGTAGAGTCCCCACATGTCCTCCTGGCTGCTGAGCCCAGGTGCGCAGGTGTGGGAGCATCCTCGAGGCTGCCTAGGTGGTAGGGAGGACACGGCCGAGTCAGGTAGCACCCCTGTGCCCCAAGGCTGTGGCTGGAGTGGACAGGCCACACAAGCGCTCGCTCCTGCCAGCCCACTGGGTGATAAAATGTTCATGATCCAACCCCACGTTGAAAAAGGTTGGACACCCCTGACATAGAGGGAATAGTTCAGGGGCGGGCAAAAAGGCAGATCTGACTGGCAGCTGGACTCCATTTCCCAGCAACCCCTGCCTGCATGGCTGGGGCCAGTCTCCATGGAACCCCAGCTACAGCTGCACTGTGATAGCAAGGCTGGGGTGGCCATGGAGACAGGCCCTAATTGCACTGGCAGAGCAAGGCAGGGTGCTCCAGAGCCCCTGGGATCTTGTGGCATGGGCAGCTTGGTCAAGGCCAGGGCAGAGCCTGCACATTCTGGGCAGGGGTGCACAGGCAGTGGATCACGGCTCTGTCCTGTCTTGGGATCACGCTGCCACTGCTGCGAGAAGCCAGGGCAGAGCCGCAATCCGCTGCCTGCGCACCGCTGCCCCAAGGATGCAGGCTGAAGATCACAGCTCTGCCCCTGCCCCGGACCAAGCTGTCTGTGCCGCAAGTTCCCACGGCTCTGGAGCAGCCCCCTGCCCTGCTCTGCTGTGCACCCTGCCAGCATGGCTGGGGCTGGTCTCCATGGCAACAGCAGCCTTGCACTATCACAGCCTAGCTGGGGCAGGGGTATCCATGGAGACCAGCCCTAGCCATGTGGGCAGAGGCTGCTGGGAAATGGAGTCCATTGCCGGCCAGATCCAGTCCATGGGCTGGACTTTGCCTGCCCATGGTATAGTCTCCTTTCCATTGCTTTGTTGATGCAAAATGATGATAAACCTAGCTTAATCTGTTATGCTGTGACAGCATTGTGTAGCTGCTGGTGGGCTTAAAGCTGCTAGACCGTATTTGGAACTCTCTGACTTTCAGTGACAGATTCACAAATCTTAGTTCAGTACAGTAACACCAGGGATGTTACTCATCTGGGCCAACAAAAAGTAAAATAATCTGTTCAAGCATGTGGTTAATCTCTGGGATCGATACAGGGCAAAATTGGGGTTGTTTGGGTGTCGAGCAGCAATTTTAATACATTTTTTGGATTTTTTTTAAAATTTAACTTTAACTCTGAATTTTCTACATTTTTTTTAATACTTGTCTTTCAACAATTATAACAATCGTAAATTTATCCTAAACGTCTGTAACTCTATCTTAATAGACTGTTTATTTGGAGTATATATTTTTATGTATTATATGCAAAAGAGATTTTTTTTTATTATATTGTCAAGCATCTAAACCCAATATTTTAATTCTTTAATGCTGTTTGAACACTTTTTTTGCACTTTAGTATTTTTATATATTTCAATACCATGCCAACATTTTGTGTATAAATATGTATCAAATGTAAATATTACTCTTTATTTCTAATGTAACCTCTTTCCAAGTCCTTACTTCTCCTTAAGCTTCTCCTGCTGAAGAATGTCTCTGAAATTTTTGATTTCTCAGCATTAAAAAAGTTGTTACATATCAAACCTTTATAAAGTAACACTTTATTTTAAATTTCTACAGGCTATGGCCATTCAGATGCAGATGTCCTTCACCAATCTTTACTTGAAGCCAATATTGCCACTGAAGTTTGCCTTACGATTCTGGAGACTTTATCTTTATTCACAATGGCTTTTAAGGTTTGTCCTTGAATTGATTTTGATGTGTCAAAAATACTTGCTGGGAAATGTATTTTAAAAATATCCCATAGGGTGACACTAATAATGTTTATAGTTACATACATAGAGAGGATAGTTCATAATAGTGGTCTAGAAGAGCTAATAATAAACTTGACTATTAAAATATAAAGCTCCATTTGCTGATATCAGTGATCAGATGTCATGCAGTCTCTAACACAACTACCATTCAAGTTGGCAAGAATATTGATGGAGTAAGGAGTATAAAACCAAACTGAAGCTTTATAAATTCAAAGAGAAAATCTCCAGTAACTGGTTTTGTTTAAATGTAAACAGCCTTCATTTTTACATCACCCTGATATCAGCAGCTGTATGTAGGTAGGTTGAGAGAGACTCATTAACATGCAGCATTTTAGTGGGATCTGTTCCCCATGCTACCCAGAAAGCCTATTGTTCAGTTGATATAAACTCTTAAAACAGAACCACTGCAGTCAAGCCTTATTGCTCATTTTGGTGTCCACCAGGTTTTTTTACCTTTCCCACACTCCTCATATCTAAATCATTAAATTTAGACAATGATAAACTAACAGCAAAATGTATGTTGTTCTTCTAGTGCCATAGAGTCATAGAATCATAGAAAGCTTGGGATTGGAAGGGATCCCAAGAGCTCCTTTTCAGCCCCCTGGTCTAAGCAGGACTATCCCCAACTATATTCTTCCAGCCAAGGCGTTGTCTAGCCTGGACTTTAAAACCTCCAACAATGGAGATTCCACAACCTCTCTGGGTATCCTATTCCAGTATTTTACTACCCTTCTCACGACAAAGTCTTTCCTAATATCTAGCCTAAACTTCCCTTGCTACAACTTGAGACCATTGCTCCTTGTTCTGTCATCTGCCACCACTGAGAACAGTCTAGCTCGGTCCACTTTCCAATCACCCTTCAGGTAGTTGAAGGCTGCTATTAAATCCCCTCTTAGTTTTCTCTTCTCCAGACTAAGTAAGACCAGGTCCTTTAGTCTTTCCTCATAAATCCATGTGCCCCAGCCCCCTAACCATTTTCGTTGTCCTCCACTGGGCTCTCTTTCATTTGTCCACATCTTTTTTGTAGTGAGGTCCACAAAAATGGGTGCAGTACTCCACTTGTTGCCTCACCAGTGCCGAATAAGAGGGGAAGAATCACTTCCCCTCAGTCTGCTAACAGTGTTCCTACTAATGCAGCCCAGTACGCCGTTAGGCATCTTCACAACAAGGGCACACCCTTAGCTCATATTCAGGTTGCTCACTATAACCCCCATGTCCTTTTCTGCACAGCTTCTGCTTAGTCAGTCGGTCTGTAGCCTGTACCAGTACCTGAAATTGTTCCTTCCTAAGCGCAAGACTTTGCACATGTACTTATTGAACATCATAAGATTTCTTTTGGCCCAATCCTCCAATTTATGGAGGTCTTTCTGAATCCTAGCACCACCCTCCAGTGTATCTACTACTTCCCCCTCGTGGTGTCATCTGCAAACTTGCTGAGGGTGCACTTCATCCGATCTTCCAGTTCATTGATGAAGATATTGAACAGGAATGACCTACCCTTGGTGAATCCATGCTGACTGTTCCTAATCATCTTCTTCCCTTCCAAGTGTTTCATAGTTGGTAGGAGGGTCGGAAGGGACCTGAGCAGATCATCAAGTCCAACCCCCTACCGTGGGCAGGCAAGAATGATGGGGTCAAACGACCACGGCAAGGTGTTCATCTAGCCTCCTTTTAAAGACCCCCAGATTAAGAGCAAGCACCACTTCCCTTGGAAGTTGGTTCCAGATCCTAGCCGCCCTGACTGTGAAGTAGTGCCTCCTGATATCTAGCCTGAATCTACGCTCCGTCAACTTATGGCCGTTATTCCTTGTTACTCCCAGTAGTGCTCAGGAGAACAGGGACTTCTCTTCCATTGCCTGCTGGTCTCCCTTGGCCAGTTTATAGATGGCCACCAGATCCCTTCTCAGCCTTCTCTTGTAGAGGCTGAACAGGTTCAGGTCTCATAGCCTCTGCTCATACAACCTGCCCTGCTGCCCCATGATCATGCGAGTGGCCCTCCTCTGGACCCTCTCAATGTTGTCCACATCCCTCCTGAAGTGCAGCACCCAGAACTGGATGTAGTATTCCAACTGCGGCCTGACCAATGTCATATAGAGGAGGAGGATCATCTCCTTGGACCTGTGGATGCATGACAAGGTGCGGTTAGCCTTCCTGACTGCATCCCCAAATTGGTGGCCCATGTTCATCTTGGAGT
>NW_017729032.1:124923615-124926972 GCF_001723915.1 Gavialis gangeticus | reverse complement strand
CATGTGGTGAGACCACCAGATTTCCTAGCGTGTCCTGCAGAGGCCTGACATTACCCAGAACCTTCTTTTTCCCCCTAAGTCTTTAAAAAAAGGATTTCTTGTTGTCCTTGATCTGGGTCACTAGTCCCAGTTCCATCTCTGCCTTGGCCTTCCTAACAGTACTCCTACAATCCTGAGCAATGGAGATATAGTCCTCCCTAGTGGTGGCCCCTCCCTTCCATTGTGTGTATGCCTCCTTTTTAGCTTTGAGACATTCCTGGATGCTTTTGGTTAGCCACAGGGGCTTTTGAGAGCCCTCTTGCCCCCTTTGATCCGTGTTCGGATTGCCATCCTTTGAGCTTGGAGGATGGATCGTCTCCTTCAGGAACATCCACTCTTCTTGGACTCCCAACTCCCCACCCCTCCAGGACTTCAGTGCCTCCCCAACTAGTCTCCTTAGTTAAGTGAAATCTGCCTTCCTGAAGTGCTTAGCAATAGATTTTTTTGAGGATCTGCTCCATGATTTTTCCAAGGACTGAGGTAAGGCTGGCTGGTCTGCAGATGGGTACTATATTTGCCTTTTGCTAGTCATCCAGGACCAGTCCTGACCACCATGAGTTTTCAAAGACAATGGCCAGCAGCTCTACTGTCACATCTGCCAACTCCATCAGCACCATTGGGTGCATTGCAAGGAATTGTACGCATCCAGCTTTTCTAATTAGTCCATAACCTGTTCTTTTGCCACTGTTGGCTGCTCACCTCCTTCCCAAACTGTGCTGCTAGGTGAGTAGTCTGGGAGCTTACCTTGCCTGTGAAGACCAAGGTGAAAAAGGCATTGAGTACTTAAGCCTTTTCCACATCACATGTCACTAGGTTGCCTCTGCCATTTAGTAAGGGACCTCCCTTTACCGGATCTTCGTCTTGTTGCTGACATACATGTAGAAACCCTTCTTGTTACCCTTCACAGTTCTAGCTAGCTTCAACTCTAGTTGTGCTTTGGCCTTCCTGATTTCATCTGTGCATGCATAAGCAGTACTTTTATACTGTTCCCTAGTTGTTTGTCTAGGTTTCTAGTTGTAAACTTCCTTTTTGTGTTTTAGTTCACGGAAGAGTTCCCTGCTAAGGCAAGCTGGCCTTCTACTAAACTTGCTAGTTTTCCTGTGCATTGGGATGGTTCATTCCTGTGCCCTCAGTAAAGTTTATTTAAACTACAACCAGCTCTCCTGGACAGCTTTTCCCCTTAGACTGGCCTCCCAGCAGATCCTACCCATCAGTTTCCTGAGTTTGTCAAAGTCCACTTTTCTGAAGTACAGGGTCCTTACTCTGCTGCTCTTTTTCCTTCCTTTCCTCAGGATCCTGAACTCAGTCATTTTGTGGTTGTTGCTGCCCAAGTTGCCATCCACTACTATATTCCCCACCAATTCTTCCCAGTTTGTAAACAGCAGGTCAGGAACAGCACAGCCTGTGGTTGGCCTTTACAACACTTGCACCAGGAAGTTGTCCCCAACATGCTTCAAGAATTTCCTGGATTGCCTGTGTACTGCTGTATTGCCCTCCCAACAGATGTCATGGTGACTGAAGTCCCTCATAAGAACCAGGGCCTGTTTGAAAAAAGCCTCATTCTACTGGTCTGGTGATCTATAGCACTCGCCCATCACATCATGCTTGTTGCTCTCCCCTCTGACCCTAACCCAGAAACTTTTCAAGAGGCCTGTCTCCAGTTTCATACTGAAGCTTTGAGCAATCATAGAGCTCTTTTACATAAAGAGCAACTTCTCCCCCTCTACTCCTGTGCCTGTCCTTTCTGAACAGTTTATACCCATCCCTGACAATGCTCCAGTCATGCAAGCTATCCCACCAAGTCTCTGTTATTCCAGTCACATGATAGTTCCCTCACTGTGCAAGGACTTCCAGTTCTTCCTGCTTGTTTCTCGGGTTCTATGCATTTGTGTACAGACACCTAAGGTGACTAGCTGACTACCCAACTTTTTCAAAAAGAATGAGAGTGCTGCCTCTGTTGCCTCCTTCTGCTTGTGCTTCCTCCCGGTTACCTACTTCCCCACTTACCTCAGGGCTTTGGTCTCTGTCCTTTGGCAAACATAGTTTGAAGCCCAGGTTAGTGAGCCTGTCTGTGAAGATGCTCTTTCCCTCTCTTTGTTAGATGGATCCCATCTCTTCTTAGCAATGTTTCTTCTCAGAACAATATCCCATGGTTGAAGAAGCCAAACCACTGCTGGCAACACCATCTGTGCAGCCATGCATTGATCTGCAGGGTGAATCCACGCCTTCCTGGGTCTTCCCTTTTACTGGAAGGATTGTGGAGAATACCACCCGACCCCTGCCCCCTTCACCCTTGCACCCAGAGCCATGTTTTCAGTCACTGGTTTATGTTAGTATAGCTCCTACAGTGAAATCTTTGGTATAGGAGTGCCATACAAACCTGGGCTCCCTTTGTTAGCATTAACTATCATGCCGGAGGTGGAGCTATAAAATGACGTGTTGTGCTTTTAGCCAGCATACTTCCCTCTGACTACAGTAGCAAATAGAGATGAACTCCTTTGGATCCTTTACATATGGGGTCCTCAAGATAAATTTTAAGTCTTGGATACCTTTGTTAGTATTATAGCTAGGGTAGAATTAACTAGTTATTTGGAATATGTTTTTTATGGTTAGAATTGTCGCGCCCAGATGCTGGTGCACCCTTGACCTGCGAGCCTGGGTCAGTACGACCGGCTTGGCGTGAGGGGGGATTTATGACCGGACAGGCGGGTGTTAATGGCGAGCAGGAGTCAGATAGTCAGATGGTTTAATGTGCATTGGTTACATAGAAAGTTTATTTTACTTACGCTACTGATGGCTTGCAGCATAGGCAGAAGCAGTTGATTTCTTAGTTACAGCATGCAGTTGTTCTGTCACCCAGCGATTACAGTGGATTGCAGACTTGCTGAGTACAGGTTTCAAACAGTTTATACAAATTACTACGGTCTGCAGATTACCGAGAGCTCTTGACAAGAGGGACGTACGAAAGATAAGATAAGACGAGCGAAAAAGATAAGATGACACGAGCTGGCAAAAAGGGGGTACGCCTGAAAGATGCGTAGGCGGAGAGATAATATTTGTAACTGATCAGGTTACAAACTGTGTCTCTTGGGAATGCTCCGAGATCTCCCTTCTTGAGTGTATACGCAGTTCTCTCTCTGCCTTTGGGCGGAAGTTTTTTCCAAGTTATAGGAAACAAAATAACCAATAACAATACGCCTGGTGTGAATAATTAACGAGTTGGCACTTGTGCTCTCTTTGTTTGCTCAAGTTTCATAAAAGGGGGGCTATATTTTTGCTTGGGTGGTACTGGTCCTGTTTGGTCACAAGAGGGCAAGC
>NW_017729032.1:124917767-124918615 GCF_001723915.1 Gavialis gangeticus | reverse complement strand
CGTGTATATACAAAAGCGGAAAGCGTGGTTATTTGTTTTTTGATTACATGAAAAAGGCAAGAAAAAATACATAACACTACCAAAACAATAATAAAAATACTCAAAATAGTGAGGTACGTTAAGACTAGAAGGTGGTCGTCCAAGATGTGTAATGATGCTAATGCCCCTCGTTGCTGAGAGTTTCGGGAAACAAAGTCGGTAGTCATATGCAGAGTGTCCAGTATCTTTAAAATCGTGGCATTCAGTGGTAGAAACAGCTAAAGTCAGGAACATGTTCTGTTGAATTGTGCCCGAAGTGAAACATATGACACAGTGCAGGATGATAGTCGTGAGAAACCTCATGGCCTTTACCTGCAAAAGAAAATAAGAAACAGCAGTATCAAGAGAGATTATACATTTCACGTAACTTTTTACTCAGCGCGCCTAGTTAACCAATTGTGGTGCGCTAAGAGATGCGGGGGTTCTGTGGAGCCATCGACATCTTTGATGACCCAATACGTGTTTGGATATTGTCCAGGGTGAATAACTTGGCCTTTGGTCGGTGTTGGGTGTTTGTCTTCTGGGTTTGGCATTGTAACCCAAACTAATTTGCCTGGGAGAAATTTAGGTGTCCACGGCTTGGGCGGGATGGGCGTCCGATGTTCCTATAGAGGTTTGTCAGCATTCAGACTGATAAGGACGTCGGGAAGGATTGTGTCCCATCCAGTGTAGGAACCTTTGTTTAGCAGTCAAATCTTTTCTTTGATAAGGCCAATGGTGCGCTCAACTATGCTGTTGGATTGCGGGTGATACGGAATATGGTGATGCCACTGGATGTTAAAGGCGGCTGCAAAATCACCGATCAGCTT
>NW_017729032.1:124915546-124917442 GCF_001723915.1 Gavialis gangeticus | reverse complement strand
ATCTTTGCACCAGCGACTGTGAGATGCACTCACTCCAGGATGTCCCCAATGTTCATGTAGCCAATGAAGGAAAGGATCTTTTTCTGAAGATTCGGCTACTTGACTGACAGATACTCGGGATTTTTTTCCTTCTTGGAGGAGTCGGTCAATCTCAGCATGAACTGGATCTGTGTTGGGGCGGTGCGACCTGGTATGCTTGATAAGTGGTGGTGGGTCGAGGGCTGTGATCATATCAAAGATCTTTTTCCAAGTCTGGACGCAGAGTTCTGGGTCGCCATTTCCTGTGACGATTTTATAAACGAATTGAGAGTTCACAGCGATAACTGGAACTGGTTGACAGCCATTATGCTGTTTGAGGCAGTGCTTGATGACGTTACAGAATGCAACAAGTTCATTTAGCTGTGCTGACTTATAAGCTTCTAGGATTTCATGTTCTCTGCAGGCGTGGCAATAGAATCCGCACAGACCTCCATGTCGTGTGGTTCCATCGGAAGCCATCCAGGCTGGTGCTGTGGTGCTATATAAGATTGGGCGATCTCGAACTTCACGCGGTGCTGGTGTGTCACGATGTTCCCACGAGGCAGACCAATGATACTGATGGTCGAGGACTAAAGTGGCCCAAGTTTTAGGTTCTCCACCAAACTCTGGGTTAACACGGTCACTGTCGATTTGCGTCAACAGCGTCATTCCAGGGCCTAGGATGGTTCCATGGCCTTTTGACACCGGTTTTGCCAACTATGACGCGAGCAGAACCTTTCCAACTGTTCCATATCGGTGTCGGGCATCTTGTAGAGTGCGATGGGCAGCTAAAACAAGATGGTTTTGATCATGCACTGTCGCCCAAATATGTACATCTGTGTAGCCAACTGCAACAGTCAAGTCGTGGTTTAGGTTGACCGCGTGAAGCTTGGTGTTTTCACATTGTGTAATTAGATCTTGAATGGCTTGATCATCTTTTGAGGTCCATGGTTCTGAAGGAAAGCAATACCTGAATTGGCGGAGGTGCTTCTGAAGCCTGGCGAGTACTGCGAGTCCCTTGGGTTGGACATAATGTCGAAGCCAATTGATGCGTCCTAGCATTTGTTGGAAGTTTTTTCGCGATGGGGTTTTGTTACCCGAGCAGTCCGTGAGCGGCGAAATCAGTTCACTTGGTGGTTTATGACTTTGTCTCCACGGGCCTTTAAACTTGGTTCCGAGAAAAGTGATGTTGTCTGAAGGTTCGAGGCATGATTTTTGTTGGTTTATCGTCCAACCCGCAGCTATAAGTTGTTGAATCAGTCATTGCGCCAAAGATGCAACTGTGGAGTTGTCCTGGCCAAGAATAGCGATGTCATCTACATAACTGCACAGGAGGACATCGCTCGGAAACTGTTGATTTTGCTTGAATTCACTTGTGCATTTGTTCATAGCTTCAGTGGCAAGGGCGGGAGAGTTACAATAGCCCTGTGGACAGACATTCCATTTGTACATCTTTCCCTCGACGCCCATATTAAGTACTCCCAAATGATCGTCGATGGGGATGGAGAAGAACACATCCTTCATATCAATGGTTACTCCTACCCAAGGTTGGCTCTGATACTCAGCTATGCTGCGCAGTTGTTGCGGAAGGTCTGAAATATTCGGCTGAATGATGGATACACAATGTTTGTTCGCCATGCAGTAGTCGACAACGAGCCAGGCTTCATCTGGGCGTCCGGGCTTGGCTATGCCCCATCTGGCTGATAAGTAGATGCTTTCAGAGATGGGTGTGATGCGACCTTCTTGTTGCAAGCGGGATAGCAGGGTTTGAAGAGAGGCTTGCAACGGTGCTTCCATCGGAATAGGTCGGTATTGCCAAGCAGTTCCATTACGTAAAGGCGGACGATGACGGTTGTCTGGTGACACGGCAAGTGGAAG
>NW_017729032.1:124914929-124915180 GCF_001723915.1 Gavialis gangeticus | reverse complement strand
CCTCTGCTTTTGTTCGGCACTATCTTTGGACGTTGACGGAGCGCTGCACTTTACCACCAGATCTTCAGCAGTCTTGCTAGCCGTACCCAGCAGTGAGTCAAAATTTGCGACCTCGCGGAGTAGAATCGACACGGTACGGAACAAGACATTAATCGTCTTTCCTTTGTTCCATTTGGGACCAGTCCACTTTGTTACCGTACGACCTTCTGATTCCAAGGTTTCGCGGAGTTGCGTCAGCAGTTCGTGTGCGC
>NW_017729032.1:124905854-124914774 GCF_001723915.1 Gavialis gangeticus | reverse complement strand
GGACAGGCAGGTGTTAATGGCGAGCAGGAGTCAGATAGTCAGATGGTTTAATGCGCATTGGTTACACAGAAAGTTTATTTTACTTACGCTACTGATGGCTTGCAGCGTAGGCAGAAGCAGTTGATTTCTTAGTTACAGCATGCAGTTGTTCTGTCACCCAGCGATTACAGTGGATTGCAGACTTGCTGAGTACAGGTTTCAAACAGTTTATACAAATTACTACGGTCTGCAGATTACCGAGAGCTCTTGACGAGAGGGACGTACGAAAGATAAGACAAGCGAAAAAGATAAGACGACACGAGCTGGCAAAACGGGGGTACGTCTGAAAGATACATAGGCGGAGAGATAATATTTGTAAATGATCAGGTTACAAACTGTGTCTCTTGGGAATGCTCCAAGATCTCCCTTCTTGAGTGTATACGCAGTTCTCTCTCTGCCTTTGGGCGGAAGTTTTTTCCAAGTTCTAGGAAACAAAATAACCAATAATAATATGCCTGGTGTGAATAATTAACGAGTTGGCACTTGTGCTCTCTTTGTTTGCTCAAGTTTCATGAAAGGGGGGCTATATTTTTGCTTGGGTGGTATTAGTATAATTGCAAGAAACTGTTTTATCTACTGGTTATGTAGCAGAGCTAAGAGATCTGCATAGTTTCTGGTCTTCCATGAATAAAACATTTGTGTCAGTTCTTTGTAAGGACTCTGTCCTTTAAGACATTCTTTCTATACCATATTTGGTAAGAGTAGGTAAGAAGTGTCAGAATAGACCGGGGGCCTTTTTACCTTATGAAGCTCTGTTTATGAAACTGCTGAGATATAACAATGCTAATACCCCCTCTACGTGTGCAGGTAAAAGTGTGATTGGATCTACTGTGTGATCCACACAGTTGTGCTTCCTGCTGTGCCACACATGCATGGCAGGAAGCACGATTGCAGGATCGCACATTAGATCCAATAGATTATTGCTGGTGTAGAGGGAGCCCAATCATGGGCTCCCCCTGCATTGGCAAGAAGCAGGCACCCATGGCTTGGAGCCCTCTTTGCTGAGGGAGATCCCAGCCATGGGGGCCATGTGCAGCCGGGACTGAGAATCCCCACAGCTGACAGGGCTCTGTGTCCCACCTGTCTGTGAGATGCAGCCGGGACCCAGACCCCCATCAGCTGTGCGGTCTCTGTGTCCTGGCTGCCTGTTAGGTGCAGTCAGGACCCAGAGCCCTGTCAGCTGCAGGGCTCTAGGTCCTGGCTGTTGGTGAGCTGCAGCTGGGACCCAGAGCCCTGTCAGCTGTGGGACTCTTGGTCCCAACTGTGGGTGAGGCACAGCCAGGACCCAGAGCCCTGTATGGGCCCAAGGGTTTAATGCACTCCTGAGACTTGAGGATCATGGCAGCCATGATCCCCAGGGCTCAGGGGTTGTACCCCTGTGTCTGGGAGCCACAGTGGAGACCCTGCTATATGTGCAAATTAAAGCTCAATAGCAACCAGCTATAAAGTTGGTACACATTTTAAAGGTGTAACTTTATAGGTGGTTGGAGCTGTTTATCATGTGATGGCTACTTTACACGTGTAGCTGGTCTCAAGGTAATTATGCAGTTAACCAGTTAACTGTGTGATATCTGTAACGTGTAGAAGGAGCCTAAGAGGCTAAATACAAGACCAAGATTTGTATTGCTCTGGTCATATTGGAGGTCTGTACATATATTTGGGGGGGGTCATATTGGCTGTCTGTACACATACTCTGGAGTAGGTGGGGGGAGCTGACTACTCTAATGAAAGCATCCAAAGCGTCACATGTATTCAGCATCCTGCACTTCAAAATGGTGGTGGGAGCACTTTAACTAAAGCTCATTTGACAAGCTTTGGTTAAAGTGCCCCTGCTGCCATTTTAAACTGCAGGGATGCTGAATAGACATGACGCAGCAGCTGCTGGAGCACACTAATTGGTACACTTTAGCAGACTTGATTAATTAAGTCCTCTGGAGCATGCTAACTAGTGTGCTCCAGCAGCCTCTGTGTCCTGTCTATTCGGCATCCCCATGTGAGCAAATGTCTGGCACGTGTGTAGGTGCCCATCATGTCTGAAAAAAAGTACTGTAATGAAGACTACAGTCTAGACTGTAGAGTATATTTCCAGGACTGTTGCACAATCAGACTCTCTATGCTATCAGATATAGTCAGAGAATAATGGCAGAGCCAAGTTAGATTCTAAATGGAAAATTGAATGCTGATAGGGTAAATATCTGCTTAAATGTCAGTTACAAGATTTCAAGGACATTAGTGGATCTAGAGAGAGCTCCAGAGCTGAAATCATGGTTGTTAACATTGGTTACTGTAATACTCAAAGTTAACCACTAATATGTGGTTGGATATACTGGACCTATGACACTAACTAAACTCCTGCAAATTATGTTTCTCACATCCCTACTCCTGAGAAAAGGAAAAGGTTGAATAAGCTGTTTCATTTTTTTTTTTCCTAGCACCCCCAAGAACACCTTTGGGCTCATGTAACAAGGTGACCCTATCTTTTAAGATCTTACCCAAGTCAAAGGTCCTCTCATTTTTTCAATGGTGTTAGATTTACAGGATGGAACCAAAGGATATAGTAGAATTAAAAAAGGTATAGAGAAGGGCAACCAAGATCATCAGGGCTGTGGAGCAGCAGACTGAAAAGGCTAGGACTCTTCAGAAAGGAGAAGGTTTGGGATATATAATAGAGGTCTGGAAAGGCTGTGGACAAAAACATGTTACTCACTAACTCCCAGAATACTAAATCTAAGGGACAGTCACTGAAGTGAACAGAAGACAGCTTTAAGCACTTTGCATACAATGTTAACAGTTAATTTGTGGAACAAATTACCACAGAAAGTTGTAGAGGCAGATAGAATAGCCAGGTTCAGAAAGAGATGAGAGAGATTCATGGATGACAGATCCATTAATGATTATTAAACAGAACAATCAGGGTTGTATCCTCCAGCATATCTAAGCCAAAGATGGTGAATGCTAGGGAGAGAATGACAGGGGTTAGATATGCTCTCCCTCGAAAGCATCCACTACTGCCGCTGTCAGAGATGGGCCCCTGGGACAGATGGGCCAGTGGCCTGACTCAGTATGGCACTACTTTATGTTTAACCAGATTGGTTTCTTGAGAATTTACCCTATAGGCTCTACAGGATGATACTGGAATTTGGATGCTGGCATGACTTATGTGCTCTACCATGGGCTGAAAGGCCTGTTAATGTGCAGCAAGGTTCCACAGTTTCCCTCGTATTAGCAGCCCTTGTCTCCTTAAAGTCAGGGGAAGAAATCATCTATTACATCCAGGCTTCCTGGATCCAACCACTGCTCTGGTCTTCAAAGAGCATTCTTCCAGTGTTCCTGGCATTATTGGAGGAGAAGGGAGAGCCTGCAGCTTGGAAAGAATACAACCAATTGGGGTATCAAGTGAAAATTCTTTCTTTACCAGATGAAAACATGGTAGCCCTGGGGGTGTTATAGTTCCATGAGCTTTGGATGTCCTTGGCCTTAAACTTCCTTCTGTACCACCAGAAGAAATTGTCTGTTCTGTTTTTGATAGTTTGCATGCTGTATTAAAGAATGACACCTCACTGACAGTTTTGGGTGAGCTATTACAAAAAGTTTCGTCTATCCCATTATCTTTGGTCCACCCATATATAAAAAAACCTGACAAGTGGTATTACTTTTATGAAGAGTTCTTCTTTTATATGCACTCTAATCCTAATAATCCTAAACTGTAGTAGAAGTAGTAGTAGAAATCAATACCATCTCAGTTGGGCTAGATTTGTGAAGCAGAAGCACAGGAAACATGGACCACCAGTATTAGAATGTAATTCAAGTCAGTATTACAGAATACATTGCAGATCTTCGTGTAATCTAAAATGTTCTCTTAGCTGTAATAGCAGAGTATGTATCTATGCCTGAAGTGGTATCAGATCTTCATGTTAGCCAGCGGTTACGTTTGTCATTTTTTCTTCTATAGACTTTGATCACTAGAGTGAATCAAAATTATGGAGCTCTAAACATGAAAGGGCTCTTAGGAGACTAAGAAAATATTTACAAATGTTTATGATGTGGGAGGGAGAATGTATAGAGGAAAGCTATAAACTAACTTTTTTCCCCACTGTTGGGTTAGGTCATGCTCTGCAAGACCAGTCTCCAGAGCATACTTTACGCTCTTGACATGTTTACTAAAATTTGTAAGGCTGCTGCATATAGCTCAGTACATATTTACAAAATATTAACTGACATCTTGAATACTGGTTACAAATAATCTTCATTTTATAATTCTATTAAGGAGCTATAACTTTGATAACAAAAGATTTTTTTGAAGATACAGAAGTATATTATTAATAGTTGATGTGTGTAGTCTTTATACATTTAAACAGCACTTTAAGTGAATATTTTTGGAATAGCTTGCTCAAAAGAAGTCAAGCTTTTTTATATTATTTGTAAATATTTTGGATATTTTCCGTTATAAAATAATTAAATTGTCATTGTCAATTTTAAGAATCAGCTACTGACGGATCATGGGCATAATCCACTAATGAAAAAGGTTTTTGATGTGTACCTCTGCTTCCTTCAAAAAAACCAGTCTGAAACTTCATTAAAAAATGTCTTTAGTGCTTTAAGGACACTAATTTTTAAGGTAAGTAGTTTTAAAACAAAAAGTCAATCTTCAGTTACTTGTTTTTTCATAGTTACCACTCAGGAAGTAGTTCCTTATTTCCCAAATTGAAATTGAATCATCATTGTGTTTTAAAAGTCAGAGGCCTTACTTCCTTCACCCACTTTAGACCTCGTTTTCACCCGAGTACAAATTTGTATTTGTAAATTTATTTACTATCAGTAATTTTGTTTAGTGGCATTTTAATGCTTTTATTCTGTAAACAGCTTTAATGTGTAAGCCAGTGGGCACAAACCATGACACCAAAGCTACATCGCCGTAATGATGAACTACCTCGCTATAGCGCGCTGCCATAGTGACATAGCTGCTAAAAATAACTGTATGCTGTCATTACTGCTCCATGATTTAGTACTTCCTAAAGCAAGTATTAAATGGTGGCACAGTAACAACTGCACAACCTGCACTGCATGCACTGTCTGCCTCAGATCACTGGAAGTGGGCACTGCATGCAGCTCTTGTCCTTATGTAGCCAGAGTGGGCACTACGTGTGGTGCAGTTCTGGACCAGCCAGAGCAAGTGCTGCATGTGCTGGAGGGGTTGGGGGGAGGGGTAGGAGCAGTTCCGTGGGATCTGCCCCATGAACCACTTCAGGGCCACTCATCTGCCTCACAGGGCACAGATGAGTTCAACAGCTGTGCACTATAGCATGTTTCATTAAAATCCTCCCACCTTTAGCATTTATTTTATTAGGAAGTGATGTTAGACTTAAAAGATTTATATTTTTCCCTCTGGGTCGTTCTTTCCTCAGTTTCCTTCCACATTTTATGAAGGTAGAGCTGACATGTGTGCTGCATTGTGTTATGAAATTTTGAAATGCTGTAACTCCAAACTGAGTTCAATTCGTACTGAGGCTTCACAACTGCTGTATTTCTTAATGCGAAATAACTTTGATTACACGGGGAAGAAGTCTTTTGTAAGAACACATCTGCAAGTTAGTATAATTATTTCCTCCTCTGTCCATCATTGCTTTTAAAATCTATTTTCTTGTTAAGGTTAGAACCATTGTAAAATGTTATGTTTTGTTTTCTCTTTTTGCATATCAGATCTTTGGGTTGTATAGCCTCCAAATGGTTGATGGTCTCTAATGTAGCTTCAGACAAGCTGTGCAAGACCAATTACCTGAATTGTTGTTTAATCCATTATCCTTTTTTGAACTAATTTTGAATCTTTTATACCAGTGGTGCTGACCTTTATGGCCCACAGACCAGATGAGCAGTACCAGCTTTGTCTGCAGTCTGGATCCAGTCCGTGGGCCCAATACAGCTGCATGGGAATGGCCCAGCTGGTGCCAGATGCTGCTGCCTAGGTCCTCTGCTAGACCATTCCAAGTTGGCTCCATCAGGCCCACAGACTAGATCTGTACCACACATATTTTTAAAGTGCTTTTTTAATTTCTGCATTACTTACAGTTGTGTAGACAGGGGCTATGATACAGTTCCAATGCTAGAAATGTTTCCTGGCTAAAGAATTCACATTTTAGAAGACATTTGCAATACATTTGAGTTGTCTATCCTGAGTCGTTAATTCTGATATTTTTCTATTTGAAGTTATGCCCTTTTTAGAGAAATCCTTTTTATTGTTAGTCTTAATGATAACATTCTAGATTTACTTGTAAGATGATTGGTGAAATGTGCATTTACTAGATGTTTCTTTGTCAAGGTAATTATTTCAGTAAGCCAGTTGATTGCTGATGTTATTGGAATTGGAGGAACTAGATTTCAGCAGTCTCTTTCCATCATTAACAACTGTGCCAACAATGACAGAATTATTAAGGTTTGTACTGATTATTTTTTCATACTATAGGAAGGCTAAAATGGGCTTGCTTCTTGTCCAATATTCTGTTGCATTGATTATGAAAGAAATACAAAATAAACAGTTCTTAAATTCTTATATGTTTTAGCTTACTACATTCCCATCTGATGTCAAAGATTTGACTAAGCGGATTCGTACAGTATTAATGGCTACAGCTCAAATGAAGGAGCATGAAAATGATCCAGAAATGTTGGTGGATCTTCAGTACAGTTTGGCAAAGTCCTATGCCAGCACTCCTGAACTGAGGAAGACGTGGTTAGACAGCATGGCAAAAATTCATGTTAAAAATGGGGATCTTTCAGAGGTAGCAAATGAAAAACAAACTATTTAATTAGCTAATCAAAGTGCTTGAGTTTCTTAAAATTTAAATATTCTCTTATAAGTGTGTGGCAGGGTAAGAATTCTTTTTGTTGATAAAATGGGATACTATTTCAAAATGGCTTTTAAAAAAACCAAAAATATTGATGCTGATGGTAGATAATTCTTGTGTTAAAAGTGCCCCTGTTGCCACAGTAGAATTAGTATATAGTTTCTGTCTTTTTATGTAATATTATACTAGGTGATAGTAGTTAAAAATATTAAGTCAGGAATGTTCTGTGCAAGGTACAGAAGGCAACTGTTAGAAATGTCCTTAAGTTATCTATAGCCTGTAGCCCTAATTTAACTGAAATCTTCAAAAATAGCTGGGCTTTTTTTGGACTCCCTTCTAAATTATTTGTAAGCTTTTACTCAGAGATGATTCCTCAAACTATCTGTCAAAAACTTTACAAACTTAAAATAGATGTCATTGATTGTATACTGTAAAAGCATGTATTTTTAGCATGCTAGAAAAAGAGGACAAAAATTAAATATACCTTGCTCGGTGCAACTGGCTGCATTTAGTGCCTACAATTAAATGCATTCCAGTGTTTTTGGAAGTCTGTTTTCAGTGAGCCAACATTTTGTTATACAAGTAAAGTAACATTGTTACCTTATTCATGTCATTGAACTATATAACCCTTTTATAATACAACACAAATAGGTTCATCATTTAACTGTCTTTTCAGCATAATTTGAACATGCACTTTTTTTTCCTCTGCTTTGTACCATATATGCTGTGTAGTAAGTGATACATCTCAAAATATAAATGCTTAGTGTTTCAAACCTATTCTTTAGCTGTATGGTTAAAAATAACAATTGTAATGTAGAACATAATGCTCTAGGGGACCTCAGCAGAACATCTAGTCTAATCTCCTGCAATGAGATGGAATCAAGTATACCAAGTCTCAAAAAATATTTGTCCAACCTGTTTCTAAAATCTTGCACTGAAGAAGATTCACAGTATATCTAGGAAGCCTATTGCTGTGTTTCACAAACCTAACAGTTAGGGAGTTTTTCCCCTAATATCCATACTAAATCTTATTTCCAGCAAGTAAAGCTAATTTTTTCCTTATCTTTCCCCCACTGACCACTTAAAAAATAAATGACTGTCCTCCTGATAGCAACTTTTCACATGTTGGAGGACTGTTATTGTGAGTCCTTTTGGACTTCTCTTTTTTTATATCAAACAAAGCCATTTCCTTCAACCTTTCCTCATGGGTCATATTTTCTAAATTTATTTTTGTTGTTTTTCTTTATTGCTTTTATGCTTAAGTTTATATCTGCAACTTTCCTGAAGTATAGTTCCTGGCACTGACACCGTACTCCACTTGAGGCCTTCTGTATCTGTGTTACAAACCTTCTGTTAATGAGTTATTTCTGTTTATATTACAGCCTAAAACACTGGGTAAATGTGCACCTTTATAGACTAACTAGATCAGAGATGTATAGTGAAGGGCTTACTGTACTTAATCAGAAGCTGTGAAGAGACAGCAGGAAGCATAGCTGCTAAATAGAAAGCAGTGATTAGAATACAAAGGGTAGAGAAGGTGGGGGGAAGAAAGGGTGCAGCTAAGAGAGGCAAGGTGGGTAGAAGAGAGAAAAACAAACCAGTTAACCCATTGAGGGACACAGGATTTATAAAAGCTAATCCAGATAATGGGATAAGAATCCACACACTCCGTTTGCACAATCCAGTCTAGATTATTTCTTGTTCTGTAATTTCCTGTTCAACTTCATTTTGAAAGTTTTATTACCTAAGAACAGCCACTCTGGGCTCAACAATGGAGTGTCCAGGAAGGTTCAAGTTTCTGCCACAGGCTTGTCAGATGCGTGTTTATTCCTCCTTCCACGTAGGGATCGCTCCATTTGTCCAATGTAGACAACAGAGGGGGGACTGTAAGCAGGTGATGGGGAGTGGGGCTTGTTTTAGACTTGCATACAAAGTGGGGTGTGGGAGCAGGCAGCTGCTGCAGCTTTAACTCTGGCCTTGAGGGTAGGGTTGAGGCCAGAGTCAGACCCACAGCAGCTTTCTGCCCCCTGCCCCTCCACCCC
>NW_017729032.1:124900292-124905584 GCF_001723915.1 Gavialis gangeticus | reverse complement strand
CCCCCAAGCACTGTGTATCCTCTCCCCACACCCCCCCCCACACACAGGAGCAGCTCCATTGTGGCTAGGGCTGGATTTCCTCCCAGGCATGGAGCACATGGAAACCTCCATCCCCTGCCTGGCCAGTCAGCAGCACCAAGACTGTTGCTGTGTGACTGGCAGGGACTGCTCTTCCACATGCTGTGTTCCAGAGGGGGAACAGAGTCCCAGCAGCATCTGATAGTGTGCGTGTAGGCAGAGAGGCAGAGGTTGTGGGCAGCTGAGGGTGAGGGGGCAAGATAGCTGCAAGGAAAAGTAAGGGAAGGCAGAGCGGAAGGGGGCTGCCTGATCCCACCCCCGCAGCCACCCAACCCATACAGCCACTGCTTTACCTGCTGTAGCAGTGGCAGGGGAATGATTTTATGGCAAGTCTCTCTGATAATGAGATGCTAGATCAAGATCCTTATCTTTATCAGTTGAGAAATGACTGAGAAACTCTTACCTAATACCAGAAGTGCTCAGATGTGTGAGCTTGCATTTCATGCTGTTAAATTCCATTCCACTTGCTACAATCCTTAAAGTCACTCAGTTTTTCTTGTGTGATATCCCAGTTGTCTTCCATTCCTTGATTAACTTTTTTTACAAGAGATTCCTTACTTTCACTGGGTATAAATCCACATAGGAAGTTAATGCTTTCATAATTGGAGATTAGGAGTCCTTTATGTATAATTAAATTATTAGTGTTGGAAGTTTCATTATAATTAGCATTTGTAACTTTACAATTTCTATCCTGTTTTAGGCAGCAATGTGCTATGTCCATGTAGCAGCACTGGTTGCAGAATATCTCACGCGAAAAGGTATGATTTTAAACTTTCATAATTATTTTGTAATATTAGTTTTGTCATTATAGCTTAAGATAACACATGGTAATTCATCTATGGTGTTGTATTATGTTGATTTCTGAGACAAAAAACAAATGTTACCAGATGAAATGGATTGGGTGTGCCAAGGTATCTTGGACAACCTAGACATCACCCTTTGGGCTGCAAGGTCAGGCCCCTGCTGCTTCCAGGACTTCAGGTTCCCAATCCTATGAGAGACATGCAAATGGGGGGACCCCAAGCTCCTTCATTTGCAGAGGCACACCCAAGTCAGGGCACAGCAGCACAATACCTGTGCCCAGGGAGTCCCCTGCCAAGAGATTCCTGAGACACACCTCTGCAAATGGAAATGTGGGCAGGTGCTCCTGGGGGCTTAGGGGCCTCATACCGCATGCCCTGGGAGTAGGAATTCACCTACCCAGGGCCACTGTGAGCTGCCCACACTCTCCTACCACAAAGCAAACAGAGGTCTGTTACAAAAAACAAGAGGCATGGAGGCCTGCTTATGTATATGCCACCCAGTGGAGTCAGATGTACACAGTTATACACATCTGCAAAAATGAGAGAGGATGCTTGTGGGCTACCTAAGCAAAGCTTTTGGGAAAGTAGAAGTCTGCATTTGATGTTGCTTCACCTCCAAATCCTGAGAAGTTTCCTACAGGTTGAGGACAATTAGGGCCCTAGCATTTGAGGCACTTTATGATAGTAGTACTTAAGGCCCTAGATTTGTCTGAGAATTCTGCACTGGCAGCTGTCTTGACCCTCATTTTTTTTCTAGTTTTTGATCAAAAGGAAAAATCAATGGTGGCTGGAACTGTCCCGAAGTTCTCAGACAATAATATTTGTCTGATAAGGAAGTTATCTGTATGAGATAAATATGTAAAACCTGGAAACCTGCTCAAGCAGGAAATTTTCTATGGTTCTTATGGAGAAGAGTGCGTGTGCGTGTGTGTGTGTAAGTCATAAACTGTTTATTTTGTAAATGGAAAGGAAGCTTAGGCCCACTCTCTTGTTTCTACAAAAAATAAAGTTTCCTGGTACTTCAGCTATGGGCTCAGTAGGCAGTGAAACTTTGGATACTTTCAAGATCTTTTCCAAAATAGCTAGTAACTTACAGAACTCACCTGCTTTGTTTGTGGATCACTGAATTTGAGAACAGGCAACTTATTTTTCTCTCTTCCTGTCATAGTATCTGAATAGGAATACACAGATTTTACATCACACAGGTCTTTTCTGATCCACCCTGATGATCTGAGACATCTCCAGTATGGCTTTTGATGGATTATACTTAGAAGCTGCCACCTGCTCCTCATACCTAGGTTCTCCTCTGGTCTCAGGGAGGTGTGGGGAGCATTCTCCACTGCTCACCTCTTGGTCTCTAAGAGGAATCAAGTGACAGGAAAGTGTACAGACCTTCATTGTCCCATGAGTGACCTCTACCAGGTTGAAGATGGGTTTTCTTGTGGAACTGCCAGTTTTGTTCTGGGGACTGACTTGGTCTTGGATTTGAGTAAATATGATACTATAACACATTTTTAAAAAGAGATTTACTATTTTGAGTAACCTTCTGAAATGTGCAGCATAATATACAATGCTACTTGGACCTCTTGAATTTTTTTTCAGTTCAGTAGGGTTGGAGTATTGTAGCCACGATGGTCCAGGAAATGAGACAAGGAATGGATTACTGAACTATGTTCATATTTTTCTGGGAATCTTTTTATCTGACCAATATATTTTACTTGACCAGTTCTTTTAGTTGGGACAATCTTTTAGTTATCAAATCCCATTCTTCAGGTTACAGAAGATTTGTCATTCCCATTGGTTGCATTGGTTAATGATACTTTTTTCATTTCCAAGATTACAGGAGGAATAGTGTTTAAGAAATACGATGTAGCAGCAAATCTTTTTCAGCCATAAATATAAGTACAGACAATAATTTATTTGTTTGTACCAAAGCTAATTTATGTGTTTTCTGTTCAATAACAGGGATGTTTAGACAAGGCTGTACTGCTTTTAGAGTAATCACTCCCAATATCGATGAAGAGGCTTCAATGATGGAGGATGTTGGGATGCAAGATGTTCACTTCAATGAAGTGAGTAAGCAATATTCACATATAAAAATGAATACATATGAAGAGCTTTAGTTGTTCATTATATCCTGATGTTGGTTGTAAACCCAGTGCATTACATGTTACATATAAAGTATTTTTTCTAACAGCCTGCATGCTGATTATCAATGACACATCAGTAGTTCAAAATTCCAAGTGAAGAATGGTAGCAGAGAGAAGAGACATGTAGGCTTCCCTGAATGATCCACTGATAAATTTCTTTCTGATTACTGATAATAAAACATCTGTGGAAATTTCTTACCAAAATTTACTTGG
The DNA here is from genome assembly GCF_001723915.1 of Gavialis gangeticus. Taxonomy (NCBI): domain Eukaryota; kingdom Metazoa; phylum Chordata; order Crocodylia; family Gavialidae; genus Gavialis; species Gavialis gangeticus. Next base: position 124,902,340 of record NW_017729032.1, on the reverse strand, counting down.
GCTGCTAGTTTTTCTAACGTTTCTGTTATCTTCCTTTCCTATTTGCCATATCTCCTTCTCCCCCTAAAAAGAATTTATTTCCATTGAGGTGTCAAATCTAAATTGAATTTAGCTCCCTATATCAATCTATTCATAGAACAAAAATAAACCAAGAGTGAAATTGAAAATAATGATCCTGGAAAAAGTCTGTATGGCCGTAAGTATAGCCTAATTGAAGTTCATTATACAAACTCTGTATATGTCACATGGATGGGACTGACAGAAACCTGTAATATTAAGTGAAGATGACAGTGATCAGAATTGCAAACCAGTTTTCAATTTACTTACTCCTTTACTTACTCCTGTTCTGATGGTTTTACAAAGGGTGGTGCCACTGTCCTAAAGGTGTAGGGGCTTGATTTTTATACCCTATCCCTTTTGTGTATTTTGTATTAACTTACGTAATGCCCAACTGCAACATTTATTGAGTAGCTAATGTAAGAAATAAAAATCATGCCATGTCAAAAATTATACATGCAAGAGGCAAGGATTGTTATGGATATCTTTTATTGGACTAACTACATGGTTGAGATTAGAGTTAGGCTTAGACAAACTTTTGAATCCAATCAATGAATTCTTCATCAGGTAACCTGATGTATGAAAGTCAGCTATTTTATGAAAATTATGATAACAGATCGAGCATGATATAAGGAGAAGTGGCATTACCCAGTTTTGGCTGCAGATTGAATTGAAGACAATGGGATTCACTAGTTTACATATTGAAAAAATGATAATCAAGTAATATCCTTATAAGAACTGCTTTTTAAATAGCTAAGTCTAGTCAGAAAAGTTGCAGGAAAAGATTAGTGGCTTGTCAGTATATTGTCAAAGAATACTTAAAGAATACAATGAAACCTCTCTAAGATGAATATGTAAAACCTGGAAACCTGCTCAAGCAGTAAATTTTCTATGGTCCTTATGGAGAATTATATATCCCAACTTCCTTTCCATTTACAAAATAAACAGTTTTTAATGTCAGTGTATATATATACTGACATTAAAAACTGTTATTTTGTAAATGGAAAGGAAGTTTGGGGCCCACTTGTAGAATCACCCTGTATATCACCAAAAAGAATTGCCTATTTTTTTTATGCTACTCCAGCACCCATTGTTGCCAGGGCAATAGCAGTGGCAACAGGAGAAGGAGCTGTAGCACTGGCAAGGTTTGATCAGATGGTGAAGCCCACCTGGTCAGTACTTGCCACCTTGAGCAACTGGCAGGTGACCCTGTCCACACTGCTAGCAAGGAACCATGATATCAGACAACTGGGTTCTGGAGACAGCATAGTAAAGTTAATGTTGGAGAATCAAATCACACTTTCTTAAACTTTGTTCTGTTTCTGCAGTCAGAAAGGGATCAATCAACCACACTGTCTACAAATCAGTCAGTTCAACAGAAGTTTTATGAGCTATATTTTACATTCTTTATGAAAGTAAAAAGTTTGAAAAAATGAGCGTTGTCCTTGAAGTCTAGCAGTTTTGGGATGGACACACTAGGCACCTGACTCACTGGATTTGGATGAGATCCAAACAGGATTTAGATGAAGCTTAGGTTTCTAAATTGCAAATGATGATCAAGAGAAGATGTTATAGAAGACAAAAAAACATTCAGAAGAGACTAGGTCATTTCCTGTTTTGGGACTTGAGGGGTATTGACAGAGTTATCACCAGACACAGGATTCCCAGCCAGGGGCCATTTACCCAGACTTATTTTCTCTGAATTTCTTGGTCTAAAAAGTTGAGAAGCATTACCTGGCAGCCTACTGGCATTTTAACTGAATACACTTAGATATCCAAGAAAAATGGGAATCCCAGGTTGTCTGTACTTTTTCTAAAAGACCAAAAGCTTTGGACCAAGAATCCTAGTCAAACTGCCTAATCTCACTTTTTTTTTTGGCTCTAAAAAGTGAGATCTCTGCAATCTCTAGCAGTTTTGTGTTAAATAGATTTCTACAGGAAGAACACAATTATTCAGTCCTGTCCCCCCCCCCCCCCCCCGCACCAACCCA
>NW_017729032.1:124894758-124900233 GCF_001723915.1 Gavialis gangeticus | reverse complement strand
CCCCCCCCCCCCCCCAAATAAAACTCCAGCCTAGTCCTGCATGCTCTAATTCTTGCTTAATTCAAGTTAGGCTTCACCCTCTCTATTTTTCCTTTAAAAATCTGTGTCTTGTGGCCCATTACACTTGATAAGGAAAGGTATTGGAGCTTTTCTATCTTTAAGTGAAAGAGCTTTCCTGCACAACTTACAAAAATAAGACTGTATTACATAAAACCTTCTCTCATTCCTTATAAAGTTTAATTTATTTTCTCATCCTAGGAAATTTCTCTGCCTTCTGTCTACTTTTGTTTTAAACGTGGAATAAAATCACTTTGCAACCTGGAATGTGAAAAGTGGTTCATATCCCTTTTAGAGCTTGCGGGACTTTTAAAATTCTACATTTTTTTTTCACTTTTGTGCATAGATCCAAGGTTCACTTAAATGTTCACTGGTGAAACACTTACTGTATCATGGAAAAGAGATTATTTGCTGCATATTCCACAGAACTTGGAAAGAGAGGTCCTTTGTGTCTCCTGGGGGGTGGGGAATCCACAAAAGCAACAGTATGAACTTGTTCTTCACCATTTATAAAACATTTCAGAAAGACTTACATTCATCTTACAAGAATCTGTGTGTAATGTCAGAAGGTAGAATGATCAATTATTGCGTTCTTCACTTTGTTAATAAACTCACTGAGCACTAGACTTCCCAGATTTAAGGGAGTTAGGTGGAATTATAAAATCAGAATGGGGAAAAAATTGTTACCCAATAAAAATATTCTTTGTAATTAACACTAGTCTTTTCTAATCAGAAACATATATTTTTTTATCTCAGTGTATTTTCTCAGGTATACACAGCAGTGATCACCAGGTTCAATAAACACAGGCATACCTGAATGACAAGAATTAAACATACTTTACTGCAGGGCACTAGGCAACCTCTGGAGACTTCTGACTTTCTCTCACTAATCACCCTAACTGTGGGACCATCTTCTAACTACTAGTTTCCTCAGTTTCTTTAGTTGGGTAGCATCTTTAAATTACAACTTCTATCACTGCATCTTTTCTCTTAACAATAAGTACAAAAATCAGTTGAGATGCATCTATAGCAGGGGTGGGCAAAATATTGCCCATGAGCCAGATCCAGCCTCTGATGCCATTCTATATGGCCCGCGGGGCCCCTAAAAAAATTTAGAAAATAAAAATGTATCCGTCCTTAGTTACTGTCAAAGATGACAAGAACCAAGGACAGTAGGACCCAAGGGAAGCCCAGCAGGCTCCTGCAACAGCAGGGCCCGTTTGCCCCCTCACCCCCCCCATGTGGCTGCCCCAGGGTGGGAAACTCGAGGCGGGAGAGAGCAGGGGACTAGCTGGCACTAAGCGCAGAGGGAAAAGCGGCCCCGCCCCATGCCCAGCACTCCCTGCTGCAGCTGCTCGCAGCCTGCACGGGGCTGTCCTGAGCAGGCACAGGCAGCCCCACGGGGTTACAAGCTGGTGCTGAGCATGGGGGAAAAGCGGCCCCTCGCCCACCCTGTGGCCGTCGGCCCATGCTGCAGCCGCTCACAGTCCTGTGGGGTTGCCTGTGCCCACTCAGGACAGCCCCGCACGGACTACAAGCAGCTGCAGCAGGGAGCACGGGCCACAGGGTGGGCAAGGGGCCGCTTTTCCCCCACGCTCGGCAGCAGCTCCTTCCCTGCTGGCGAGGAGGGGATCAGGACTGTGTGCTGCCCCCCATCTGTACTGTGGGGCTGAGGGGCAGTGGGAGTGAGCGGGGGTGGAAGCAGGGCCTGTACCCATGTCCCAGGACCAGTGCCAGCAGGGCCCACAGCCAGGGCAGCAGGGGTACAGGGTCCCAGCCAGCAGGGTCTCTGTGGAGCCAGGCCAGCTCCCCACTCTTCCTGCTGATGCACCCCAGCCCAGCTCCACAGACCCCTGCCAGCCTGCACCCTTCTCTGGGCCCTACTGGTGCTGGCCCTGGGACCTTGGTCCCAAGACAGTGACCAGGGGGCAGGGCACCTATCAAGGGGCGGGGCTGCCCATGCAGCCCTCTACAGCTTGCCACAACTTGGTAAGCAGACCTCTGCCCAAAATAATTGTCTGCCCTTGATCTACAGAGTAGTGGTTACAAGCGCTTCCCTATCCTCCTTTTTCTGAAGCTTGTTTTAGCAAGGGTCTGTGAGGTTTTTGGGGGGTTTTTTTCATTTTCTTCTCTGCCTATTGAAGCATCAGATCCAATTTCCGATTTATTTATTTATTTATTTATTTATTTATTTTATCTTATTTTTTGTATTTATTTAGTTTTTTAATGGGAAGTTTTTCTCCCAAGTCTATTGATAGACTTGAGTCCTTATACTGGTATCTGAATGACTTGTACTTTGGGCAAATGTGCTTCTGCATAGAGCACAAAGTTCATTAGCTAGAGATTGCAGAGGCTGGTTTCCTCTTTCTGCATGATGGTATTTGTGTTTGTGTCCATAGGTACATTTCTTCCCAGAAGGGTTTAGTTGCTGCTTGTGTTCTGGATCAATTAGTTTCTTCCTAAGAAGATTGTCGTCACAGCCTTAATCTGGACAAAGGGTGTCTTTAGGGGGCATGAACATTGTGTCATCTTGTACTGCAAGCATACACTTAAAAATATAAAGGTTTTCACAAGCTGCCAGACCCAAAATTGGTGTCATCTCCCAAGGTACCACAATGAGCAGGAGGTCTTTCTTAATATTGGATACTAGCAATGCATCTCCCTTTCACTGACCTATTTGTTTCTCAGTAGTCAGTTACTTTAATGTTTGTTGGACTCATTTTTTGGTCTCAATTTTAATATTCTGTGTTCATGTTCTAGTAAAATAATAATTTGAGCTTCAGTGTCTTATTTAAATGAATGAAACCATCATTCTTTCCACTTCCACAGACAAAATCCAGTCCTCAATCCTTAGTTTTACTTGATTCAACCATATCAATATACAATTTATCTGGTACCGTCACAACTTTATTATGAACCTGAGGTGTTTGTGTTTGGGGTATGCAGCATCTGGCAAAATGATTGTTCTTGTTTAAAAAAAAAAAAAGAACTTTCCAAATGCAGCACGATGTTTGGGGCCAGGACACCTTCCACATTTGCTGCAGGGCTGCTCACGAGCCCTCTCCCCCTTAGATTTCTCCTTACCAATGGAAAATTCCACACTGAGCTGGCTGCTTCTGGCCACATGCTTTCATGCCTAATGCATGGAAAATTGCTTTTAATCCATTCAGCGTGCAGCCTGGGCCTTCGCAGTTTCTGCTGCTCTGCAAATCTGGATAGTCTTTTCTACAGACAGGTCTCCCTCACACAATAGCCTTTCTTGTAATGCAGCGTCTGCAATGCCACAAGTAATAGTATCTTTAATCAAATTCTGTCAAATTCCCTAAAACAGAACTCTAATTCAGGCTCTTCTAGTCTATAACATATTGATCTATACTTTATTCTGTTTGTTTGCAGGTTAAAAAATTTGTGTCTTTCAAGAGCCTAATTCTTTTGACATGCAGTACTCCTCAGATTTGAATATTATTTTAATTAATTTAATTTTTTTAATTCATCTCATTATGTGACCTTTCTCAAAAGTAAAGGTGTTATAAGCGGCCAGGTCTTTCTCCTTTACAGTATGCAAGAAGACTGAAGTTTTGATGTTGTTGTCTTTTTTTCTTTTCTGCCCCTGTGGCTGCTAAGTGGACCACTGAAACCTTTGTCTGCATACCCTCCAGTTCTCTGCTATATTGCCCAACATCAGAAGGGCAGGTGCATGTTGCAAAATTTCCATGATTAATTGTCTGTTTACTAAAACTAACTGTGCAGGAAGATCCGTTACAGAGACCCTTGTCCTTCCACATGACTGTATTGCTCCTTTTGCTCCCCGTTTCCAACATTTCTTTCAGTTTGGAACTCATATTCTTTCAAGTTTTTTTCATTCATATGCAGTGATCAGTAGGTTCAGTTAATACAGGTATACATGAATGAGAAGAGCTAAACAATTAATTTTATTGTGGAGTGGTAGGCAACCTCTGCAGACCCTCTGATGGTCTCTTATAAACTACACTTAACTAAGGGGTTATTTCCCACTTACTGGATTCCTCAGTGTCCTTAGTCAGACAGCATCTTTAAATTACAACTTCTGTCGCTATATACACTGAGGATTTAGTACAGAATTTTGGAAATATTTCATCCAGAAAGCAACAGAAACAGGCATGGCATAAGTGACCACTTTATAAGCATCATTCTTGGCTCCCTCAGACTCAAATTGCAGAGAGAGAAAATCCAGACAAATGTCTTCACAGAAAGGAAATGAGCATGTACTAAACTTCCTATTCTCTGAAGAAAGATTCTGAGGGAAAAAATACATAGTGAAAGCACTGAAGAGTTTGACTAACAAAATGTTAATCAGTTCTATGACATTATTTATAAGTACTGAAGTAAACTGATTTGAGCAGTAGTTAGGGTTAGACTGTAGTTCAAGGGTTTTTTGGTAATGTCTTTTATTGGATCAACAGTATAGCTGACGGAGATGTTAGGGGCACAAAGTGCAGTAAAGAAACTTGCCTGCCAAAGATCAATAAAGCAGTGTTTCTCAACCTAGGGGTTGCAAGAATATATGAAAGGGTTGTGAACAAACTTTTAAAAAATAAATCAGTAAACTTTAAAAGTGGATTGTCCTTTTAAAGGAGAAAAACATGGGAAACCCTGGGTTTTCCCTTGCAGGCTGGTACAGTTCCAGCCTGCAAGGTGCTGTTTGGAGCTTCCCATGACCCACTCAGTGGGCAAGGGGGGAAGGAGGGCTGGGACCTGGGGGCAGCAGGTCAGGAGTGAGGGACACTGGCAGAGCCAGGGGGCTGTTTTCTACTTAAACTATTTACTGGGTTGGGACTGGCCATCAATATTCACAGATGGGTCCTGGTCCAAAAAAGGTTGAGAGCCACTGCAACAAAGCACTTGATGGATTGGTACTAGTGCTAGCTGTTGGTCATCAGTGTTTTCCAGGTCCTTTCTAGACCCGGCCAGCTCATGTAGTTTCATAGTTAGTAGAGTCGGAAGGAACCTGAACAGATCATCAAGTCCGACCCCGTGCCATGGCAGGAAAGAGTACTGGGGTCAAACGACCCCAGCAAGGTGATTGTCAAGCCTTGTCTTAAAGACCCCCAGGGTAGGAGCCAGCACCACTTCACTTGGAAATTGGTTCCAGATCCTAGCTGCCCTGACAGTGAAGTAGCGCCTCCTGATGTCTAATCTGAATTTACTCTCTGCCAGCTCGTGACCATTATTTCTAGTCACTCCTGGCAGTGCTTGGGGAACAGGGACTCCCCCAATGCCTGCCGGTTCCCTCTGACTAGTTTGTAACAGGCCCCTAAATCCCCCCTCAGCCTTCTCTTGTGGAGGCTGAACAGGTTCAGGTCCCGTAGCCTCTCCTCGTAGGGCCTGCCCTGCTGCCCCCTGATCATGTGAGTGGCCCTCCTCTGGACCCTCTCGATG
>NW_017729032.1:124889337-124889883 GCF_001723915.1 Gavialis gangeticus | reverse complement strand
CCGTCCACCACCACCCTCTGAGTACGAGCCTTCAGCCAATCTGCAATCCATCTGACTGCGTAGCCATCAATGCCACAGTCGCCTGGTTTTTGTTAATGAGGATGGGGTGGGAGACGGTGTCAAAGGCCTTGCTGAAGTCTAGAAAGACTACGTCCACGGCAACACCTGCATCCATTGCCTTTGTGACCTGATCATAAAAGGCAATCAGGTTGGTCTGACATGACCTACCCCTAATGAAACCGTGCTGGTTGCCCTTGAGCATCATCCCTGAAGCCGGCCCATCACAGATGTGCTCTTTGAGGATCTTCTCAAAGAGTTTCCCAAGGATAGAGGTAAGACTGACAGGCCTATAGTTGCTCGGGTCCTCTCTCTTCCCTTTTTTAAAGATGGGGACCACATTAGCTATCTTCCAATCATCTGGCACCTGGCCCGAGCACCACGAGCGCTCGTAAAGCCATGCCAAGGGCCCTGCAATAACCCCAGCTAGCTCCCTCAGCACCCTGGGGTGGAGAGCATCTGGACCCGCTGACTTGAAGACGTCCAGCC
>NW_017729032.1:124885176-124889326 GCF_001723915.1 Gavialis gangeticus | reverse complement strand
CCTTGGCCTAGGTGTGCCTCCCCTGGGGCCTGAGGGGGGAGTCTCATCGTTGCCATTCTATTTCAGAGAAAAAGCAGTCCGGTAAAGACCAATGATTTTTACTATGTGACGTCATGTAGTTTTAGTTGTATTTTTTTAATCAGTTTTTTTTATACTGTAAACTATTTCTGAAATAGAGTAAAAGCAGCTATTTAGTCATGATGCCTTTTTAGCTTTGAAAATTTTATATGGAATAGAAGTGCAACAAATACATCTGTTAAATAAAGAAAGAATTTAAGAACAATAAATTTTATAGGCTAGTGATTTTAATATGTTTATTGATATGAACTCTGATACCTCATTTTATCTTGGAAGCATACAGGAGAAGCATAAAATGACTTTATGCATGCAACATTGAATGATAAGTGAACTTGCAGCATAAGGCTTTTCTTATCAGTTGCATTTAAATGTGGTTTCACCCCTTTTTATTCCTAGTATATAAGTAAACATTTAACCAGGTCTGTAGTTCACAAGATTATTATTAAATCATGGATTCAATAGGTTATAAAGTGCTTACCAGGTGCGTGAGTATGGAAGAGAGTGAGACACGAATTTTACCATACTTAGGTGAGGAAAAATTAGTCCATTGTGCCACAAGGATGGCATTGATTAGGTGAAAAGCTTTTAAAAGTGCCTTGGAAACTGTAAGCTACAATTCCATTTTAAGGAGAAAGAGAAAAAAAACTAAGAAATATTTTACTTTTCTCCCTTGCTGCCTAAAGCACAGTTGTATCACTTGTTCACAGCTAATAAAATGATAAATAATGGAGTAGTGGTATATATTATTTCATCATCTGAATTTTCCAGTGTACTCTGTCTGTGTCATGTCTTTTGAGCTTCTAAGATCTTCTGGGTAGGTTCTGCCTTTTTCTCAGTCTTACTAAATATTGAATATAATGAGCCATATCTTACCCACCTATTAAGCATTTAAATGTGGTTCTTTTCTGTCCTATTCAAACACCTAAAAATCCATTAATGCATCTGTGTTTGTAATATGCAGCTAGGAGAAGAAAGATCCACATGCTTTTTGTGTTAGGTTTTTCAGAGACTTGAGCAGGGTAAGATAGAATTGCACATAAGGGTCACTAAGGTCACTGTAGGCGGAGTAGCATCCAGCCTAGTATCGATTTGAAAATTATGAAATAATGCTAGTGCCCTTTAATAGAACTGTAGGGATTCCTTATGCTTAGGAACAATTGGGATTCCTTATGCTTACATCAGGGCTTGACAATCTACAGCCCGTGGGCCAGATCCTGCCTGTGGACATGGGGGTTTTGGTAGCATTCAGCAGCAGTTGTTTTTTTTCATTGCCATGGGGGGAATCGCTAGCTGCGGGCACTCCCCCTGTGCTGGTATAGGATAAATGGTGGCAGCAGATGGGTCCTAACACTTGTCTTCCAGTGTGCCTCTGGCTCAAACAGGGTCACTCTGGCCTGAAGCCTAAAAAGATTGCCAACCACTGACTTAGATGACTGATTTTTTTAGAGGACATGATTTGGCCTTTGGATGTCATTTTCTCTTCATCTTCAGATGCTATTTTCCATCCTATTCAGGTTATTGTCCTCTGTCTTCTTTCATAAGCATGACCAAATAATAATAGAGCAGGCTATCAGGTATTTGGCTGGTGGACTGCATACCCTTGTGATCCAGCCAGCAGGGCCCCTAGAGGAGTTAGAATCCCCTGGGCTCCTAGATGAGTTAGTTTTTGGCAATCCATGGAGTGCTATTGAGGATACATGTTGGCAAGCAATGGCTGAATTAATGCCTCCTGACTCGACTCCCCCTGCCAGAGGTGGATCCAGATCTGTCCTATGAGAAGATCTGCATTCTGGATCTGGCCCTAGAGACCAAGCAAATCTGAAACCCCTGTGGCAGGGGAAAGCATTTGCCTTTATGCGTTCAGTATTAGGAGGCTGTAAAGAGAGTAATCTGTTTTAACAGCAGCATCTAGATCTCAGATGCTGTCAGCTGCTTAGGATGATACTCTGCAGAACATACAATTAGTGATGTGGTAGCAGTGCTGCTACAGTTGAGCAGTGTACAATGTATACAGCAATGTGGTCACATACTTTAACAGATTATTGCTCCTTTAAACAAATAATATATTTGTCAAGTATAGCATATTTATACCTAAGCGCTATCTGCAAGTGCAGTCATGTAGTAGGTATAGTCTGTTTATAGAATCCCTGTGAATTAACTCATATATTTTATTTTTCTAAACATTTAATGAACACAAAAGGAATAAATATTTTAAATTTCTTAGAGTTAAAGGACTTTCACAGTGCTAACTAGTATATCAGTACCTAATTATAGAAAATAGATAGAATAAAAAGTTCTAAGTTGTCACTACACAGACAAAATCAAAGGCTTGCAGTGTGATAGGACCAAAGAATGCAAAGAACTATACAAGAGATGAAATGGCTGAGCAGTTGAGGTATCTTGCTACAGATCCAGAGGTGTTAGTTCAGAACTCATGCTGTAGGCTTCTGCCAGGCAATGCAAGTAGAAATTGGGCTGGGCAGTTGCAGGCAGCTGGGCATAATGCACCATTATGTAACATACACACGGTAGAAGAGTAAATGGGCTTTATGAAGGCAAAACAATTAATGTATTAGTGTGATAAATCTTTTCTTACAAAGCCGTGTGGTTTGATTTTACATTTAGAAAATTAGATTGTGGTCTTGATCCTGCATCTCTTAACTTTGTTAGATTCTGTAGTCTCCCTATGTGGTGTAGTTTAAAGGGAGAAAAGGTAGTTTTTTGGTCTATAGTCGCCTCTGGCAGTCCCTGCATTACTCTTTCTATGGTTCCTTTAAAGAGAGAGACAAATTAAATTTGGAACAAGACATGAACCAGGATTAAAAAATATACATTCACTAAACACAATAGTCTGCTTTTCCATTAGACTACAGATGACAAAGGGAAGTACAAACAGAATGACAGAGGGAATATTTAGTCAAAGTTACCAGTTCCATAATATGGTATCTATTTTCTATCTGCACCCTCTGGTGCACAGCTTCTAAATGTTAAATGGTGGCCTAATCTAAGAACTACCAGGAAAAATTACCATCATTACTGAAACCATTTAAAATTAACAATAGTCTCATGATAATCCTTTCAAGAAATAAAATAAGTTGACCATAATCGTGGTAGAGATGGAGACTTGTATACAAAACTACATTAAGTGAACATTATACTTGCATATCGGCCTTAAATCTTTATGTAAATCTATCAGTGCCACTAACCCCATTACAAATGCAGTCTCTAATTCTACCCTGTGAAATATTTCCTTTTCACCCAGTCCTGACATGAATTTTGTTTGTTAGACTGATATTGAAGCTGTTTTTCATCTCATTTTTCTTAACATAATATTCCTTTATGTCAAGGATATAGCAAAATTAATAAAATATATTGAAAACTAAAATCTAACAAGTTTTTGAAGGAAGGATAGTGTTTAATAACTTATTTTGTTCTTGATTATTAAATGTATGGTGATACACAAAAGAGAAAATAATCTTGACTGTTGTTGCATTAAATGTCAATACAAGTAAATATTAACTGTTTGACCCCAACTAATCTGTCTTTTATTTTTTATTGTTTTGAGATGAGATAAAACCAGCCTGGAGTGATATGCCCAGTTAACTTTGTCTGTTTCCTCAAGTTTCCCAATTTCTTAAGTTTTGTCATCTGCCTTTCAGACTCAGAAACTCATGCTTAGTGCTGTACTAAGCATGGGTTTCTGAGCAGAGATCAGTGCAATGCACCTAATTTTGCTAGAAATGTAAATAAGTTGCTAGTCCTATGTATAAATTAAATACAAACTATAATGCTTATGTTCTGCTTGGTTAACTTGCTCTTCCTGACATTATTTTGGAATTATTAAAGACAACAACGAAACGGAACATTCTGTTTGAAAACTGCCTTCTAAAACAAAAAATATAAAGTTTATTTGCTTGATTAAATATAAATGTGTACATACACAGAAGCTATGTAATAAAGCACATATGTTTTCTTTCTTGGGGGTAGTTCCATTGAGTAGGTTATAAAATTCTCTAAAATAAACCTGCTGTATACATAGAATCATAGAAGTAGGGTCAGAAGGGACCTTGTA
>NW_017729032.1:124879582-124885141 GCF_001723915.1 Gavialis gangeticus | reverse complement strand
AGTAAAGAGTCAGTGAGTATGTACATATGTGTGGCCATGTAGAACACCATACATGTTTGTTCTAGTACTTTTTGTTAATATTTTATTTTAAATACAGTGCTGTTAGATGATTTTGTTTTGAGAACTGATCTACCTTTTTCCTTGGGAAGATCTTTTGTATAGTGTCCATGTCAACAGCATCAAATAATACATTTTCTTTTACTGTATTTCTAGGATGTACTGATGGAATTATTAGAGCAGTGTGCTGATGGACTCTGGAAGGCTGAACGTTATGAACTGATTGCTGACATATATAAGCTTATAATTCCCATTTATGAAAAGCGGAGAGATTTTGAGGTATTTGATAGACATTGGTTCCTTGTTTTATGCCTTTGGAACCATGCTTTTCCAACAGTATGATATACTAAAACCAACTTACGTATATAGCATTACAACAATCTTGAAGTAGAAAATTATTCAAATTGTAAATGTATTTCATTTTTAAAAACTCAGAGTTTGACCTCTTACTTCCATAGGCACTTTTCAGGTAAGTCCTGAAAAATTAAGTGGCTTACAGATAGGAAGAAGATAATGTAATAAAATGTTTTCAGTATTTTTTTTTTTTTAAATCTTTTTTTTGAAAGCCAGTGGCAAATACAGGGCCAAATCCAAAGTTTTAGTGCATTTTTAATTCCTGGCCTAGTCAATTAAACTTGTACATACATAACACATTTTGGGAGGTGATGTTACAATCAAGGTTGGTATTTTTCAGAAACTATATTAAATATTTATTTGGAAGATAGAAACATAGGACTGAAACATAACTCCCAGACCATCATGTCCAGTCTTCTGTATCTGGCAGTCACTCACCCAAAGATCCTAAAAATGATGCCTTGTAAACCTTCAGACACCACAGCTACAAGGCACAAAAGCAGAAATGCCAATAATGCCCTACAGCAGGCCATAGCAGGGGGAGAAAGCAAAGATGACAGAGATACTGGTAATGGTCTGCCAGAAAAAGTGGTTGGTCAGTACATGCCTGGAAGAGGCTAGAAAGAAAGACCACACCCCACACTACTAAGGAAGGTTGGGGGAAGAAAATGCCACAGTCCCTGCCAGTCTGACCTGAGGGAAAAATTCCTTCCTGACCTCAAATCTTTTTATTGTTATGATCCCAAGTGGAAGAGTAAGGTTTCTAGGCAGATTTCTATGAGATTTCTATGTACAAACCCCAGGTTAATTCTGGAAGGCATGGAGCCTTTCCTTGTAGCTTGACTCCCTAGAAGTTGAACTGTGGCATAGTGTACAAGTGTTCATTCTACCAGGAGAGATTCTCACTGGGAGGAAGTTCTGCTGAGCTGGTGTTGGTTATTTTTATCCCAGGAGAAACAGAGTGAACATTTTACACTTGTTTCTACCAGGAGAAAAGCAGTTCTCCTAGTAAAAACCTAATGCTTGCCTGTGGCTTTTAATCCAATAATTCTATTGATGTATAATTTCTGAATGTTGTTCCTATTATTATTGTTAATATCCAGCCTCTGAAACTGATGTTATTGTCTGTAAGAGATTTACACCTTCACATAGTGCTATGTTTGCATTTAAGGGGAAAATAAAGTGTTGGTTTGAGTGCTGCCATTTAAAAATTCTGTATTGTCATTTTATTTCTAGAGATTAGCTCACCTATATGATACACTTCATCGGGCATACAGCAAAGTGACAGAAGTAATGCATACAGGCAAGAGACTGCTGGGCACTTACTTCAGAGTAGCATTTTTTGGACAGGTAAGTAACTAATATCCCTTCAATTATAGCAGAACTGAAAATATTAATTATTTTGCAAAATATCCTGTTTCACAGTCTACCATTAGTTTTTCTTTGATACTACAAAATAAAAAGCATGATACATTTATTCCGATAGAAATAATTAACCATATTAAATATTGTTTTATTTCAATACATATGTAAAACCTGGCCTAATGCTTCTATACCTTCCTCAGTAAACTTTCTGCTTTTTCTTCTTTCTTCTTTTTTGTGTTACTATCTTAAGGCAGCGGTAAGTTCCTTACAGTGCTTAATTCTTGGTCATTTATCGAGCAATGTCTTGATGCTGCAGTGTGGTTTGCAAGATTTGCTTTTCAGCTGTATGCTTTTCTAGCTATTGCAGTTCAAAAAATAACACTCAGTTCCATTTACAGAAACAAATCACCTATTTCCTAAACATCAGTACTGCATGCTTTAAACAAAATCAGACCTTCTGACTGACTTTGCATTTGAAAACTTTACATGCTCCAATGTCTATCTACATAGTCTATTTCTCAGTAGCAAATACACTGGGGCTTTTTGGTGTGTGTATCCCAGTTGTCAGTTTACTGTGTTAGGTGGATAGCTGACAGCTATTTAGGGCATGGGGATTATGTGCATTGAACAGTATAACCTTCTGTTTTTTTCTGTTATCTTTTATAACTTCATAGCAATACCAGTTTACAGACAGTGAAACAGAAGTGGAGGTAATTGCAGTAACTGCTTTCAAAGCAAGCAATGCAGTAAAAATTACTGCATTTCAGCTTAATTTGATGTGGGTATTTTTGTCAGTCTAGCCTTTGTTTATACATGGTATGTTGTGCTGCTCTCACTATTTTGTCTGTTCATCTTAAGACAAATATTTATTTTTTCTGGTCTTAAACATGAACTCAAGTGGCTTTTTTGCTTTAAAATGGTCACCTGTTTCACCTTCCATACACCTCTATACTGGATTCAACTAAAATCTCAAAACAGATGGCTAACTTGTCCTAACCATTTTCCTAGTGCTGCACAACTTAATGTAAATAATTTTAAATGAGAGATGATACAAGTGATTTTATTTTGTACAATCCATTTTACATGGAAGAGCTCTTCAGGAGTTTTTCTGTATGTTGCTGTTGAAGATCTAGTTGTGTGCAAAATAATCCCTTGCGCAAGATCAATGATCTGGCAAGTGAAACAGGAATGAAAATGATTCATTTAATATAAATGTGAGAAATAAGTTTTGACCTCAAAAGCTTTAATATTAGCATACCATATAATTACAACATTCCTCTAAGTTTGTAATTTTATGTTCTTCCATTACCTGTGCACCCATTTTTTTTAAATATACACATTTTCCTTTTTCTTTTTTCTTAGGATATCTTTTCTACTTGGATTTTATTTTGACATTTTTTTTTTCTTTCTAATTTTGCTTGAACCTTGGCATTAAGTGTGTTTGCCTGGAAAAGCACAAACTGCTCAATATAATTGCCTTATACTAATGCCTAATTATTCTTTAAAAATTCTGGTTGTTTCTTTTCACAGGGCTTCTTTGAGGATGAAGATGGAAAGGAGTATATTTATAAAGAGCCGAAACTGACACCTCTTTCAGAGATATCCCAGAGACTACAAAAGCTCTACTCTGACAAATTTGGATCGGAAAATGTCAGAATGATCCAGGATTCTGGCAAAGTAGGATTATATTTTCTTACAGAGTAGAACACGTTGTTTAAAAGAAAATGGAGTTCTTCTCACATTCTAATTACTTCATTCCATGTACCCTTGGACAATCAATAGTATGAGCTTCAAAC
Source organism: Gavialis gangeticus (assembly GCF_001723915.1). Classification (NCBI taxonomy): domain Eukaryota; kingdom Metazoa; phylum Chordata; order Crocodylia; family Gavialidae; genus Gavialis; species Gavialis gangeticus. Next base: position 124,881,569 of record NW_017729032.1, on the reverse strand, counting down.
ATCAGTGCATATAAACTTGGCAGCAGGGAATTGTTAGGCACTTGTTTTCAAATAGTGGGAAGCATTGCAATTCATTAGTTTGCTCTGATTCCTAATACATTTATCTGTTAACACAAAATTGAATAATTTATTTCAGTGTAGGACATCTGGCCTATTTACTGCCAACAGAGGTATAGTGATGGCTTTGCCAGCTCAGACTAGATTGTTCTGAGTTTTCCCACTTCTGTGACTTGGAAGCAGAGCCCAAATTTTTCTTGTTATAGTGAGTTAGTCTTACCCTTCTTAGAACACCTTTGTATGCATTCAGTTAATTATGGCAATAGGAAGGATATCCTCTCCAGGTACTGATATTGTGCCTATAGTATACTTAATTATTTTTGGTTTCATTGAATCATAGAAAGATAGGGTTAGAAGGGGGACATCAGGAGGTCATTTAGTCCAACTCCATGCTTAAAGCAGGACCATCCCCAACTAGATCATCCCAGCCAAGACTGTCTTCCTGGGTCTTAAAAACCTCCTTGTATCAGCTGATATTGGTTCCTGATTTTCTGAGTACCCAGTTGTCTAAACTTTCTTTTAATATAGCTTTCATTGAAATTAATGTAAGCAGTGGGTATGTTTCTGTGATCACATCTCTCTCTTACTTTGCAGCCCTATATAGTGCAAGTATTGTAGAAAATTGTGTATTTTGTAATCTCTTCTGATGTTATATGTCCAGCCTCTGATGATTAAATGAAAAAGATGAGTATGTCTGCATTAAAATAAATGTAGCTCCACAGGAGCCCAGTAGTTCTTCATTTGGAGTAACTGGCAGAATCAGGGTCCAAAATTGAATTTTGAGTACCTATGGACTTTCAAATAAATCAAATTTAATTGTGATTTCATTTTTTTCCCTATTTTTCTAAAGGTAAATCCTAAGGATTTGGACTCTAAATATGCATATATTCAAGTTACACATGTAATTCCATACTTCGAGGAAAAGGAGTTACAAGAGAGAAAAACAGACTTTGAGAGGGCTCACAACATTCGGCGTTTTATGTTTGAGATGCCTTTTACTCAATCTGGCAAAAGACAAGGCAGTGTGGAAGAACAGTGTAAACGGCGAACTATTTTGACAGGTATTGTTAGATGGATTTTTTTTTTGATTGGAATGTTCCTTTTATTTGTTCTTTTTTATTTAACACTGGATGCTGAGAATTCTTTCATTCAGAGCTGCCAAACTTGCCCCACGCCTCAGAGCTCCTCCTGGGACAGATGCGTGAGACTACTAGCTGCAACAGCAGTGGGTCCATCAGTGGTAGATGGGAATGGGGTGCACTGTCAGCAGGTCAGGTGGCCACCGGGCAAGCGGGGCTGTGTTGGCACAACACTCACTTGCCCCCTGCCACAAACAGCCATGTACAACAGAGCCTAGATGCCCTGAATTCTGTAGCAGGTCAAACCCTCAAATTCCAGAACCGACGCTGGCTAGACAGAACAGCTGTATAGGCTGGATCTGGCCTGTGGGCTGTTTGACACACTGGTTTTAAGTGATGAATGTGTTATGTTTTTAAGGAAAATCCAAATTCATTGCAAATATTTCATGAAAGACAGATTAGTTGAACTGATAGAATATTCTAAAAAAAAAAATAATTTGTAGATCCCAAACCATTTTAAAAAAGATGTACTGTCAAGAGTGCTATTTTACAATAGTGCAACTAAGTCCTCTTAATATGTTCCTGTAAGAGTATTGACCCTGGGGGGAGACATTTCATCAAGTTATTACTTCCCTATTGTACCCCAATAATAGTTTATTATCTAATGCAGAGTGCAATTGCATATACAAATAGGTTCCTACAAGGATTTATTTTCAAAAAATCGTAGAAACATAGGTGGATAACACAACTTAATAAATTAAGGTAGATAAGAGCTCCATATTAACATTCTTGCTACTACGCGTGACAGCAGTCAAAATTGGAGATGTTTTTGCTTCAGGGTATCCCCTCTC
>NW_017729032.1:124843094-124874582 GCF_001723915.1 Gavialis gangeticus | reverse complement strand
TACAAGGATTTATTTTCAAAAAATCGTAGAAACATAGGTGGATAACACAACTTAATAAATTAAGGTAGATAAGAGCTCCATATTAACATTCTTGCTACTACGCGTGACAGCAGTCAAAATTGGAGATGTTTTTGCTTCAGGGGTCTGCTGTACTCCCATCCCTTTTTATATTCCACACACTAGGAAAAAAGCATTGCAATCCAATTCTCAGTCCACCTTAAGTAGCTTAAAATCTTGGGCACTCTGGGTTCTAGATCTTGAATCATGAACCACAGTCAAAGCCCTTTAGAGACCTTCTGTTTCTCTTTCCTTTATCAAACTCATTTTCTTTTTGTTTTGATATAATACATTAATAGCCAACTTTTTCTTGGGGCCTTGGCAACTCTTTCCACCACCCTCTTACTTTGCCACATAGCACCATCATTTTCAGATACTCTAACCTTTCTTTGGTGTTTCTTCCTCTATTCTGGAAGAGGTCTTTGCCCCTATGACTCAAGACATGGCTCAGTCATGTGTACTCCAACATTAGTTCATTACACCATGGCCTTGGCTTCTGGTCAGCTGCTCATCCAGGTTTGGTTCCTGGATGAGACCCCTGTTCTCTAGGACCCAAAAAGAAGACCTTGCTTAATGTATTCTGGGACTTTATAGTCCAGTTAAGATACTGCTGAAGTCCACAGAGGCTCTGAGACTTCACAGGCAGTTATGGCTACCTCTGTAGGTCATAGCAGTTCTGCACAGATCATCTGGCACTGTCATCTGGCTTGGTTGGTTGCCCTTAGTCAACTCCAGAGAAAACCAGCAATAAACACCCCAGCAGTCATTGACACATTAGCATTCCACCCCCACCAGTTTGGCACTCATGGTTCCTCTGCTAGTTTCAGCATCTTTTGTGGCCGTAAGAGGCTTTATAATTCTTCAGAACTGTGACTGTCAATCTTTCCTGTCAAGGGGAAGGAAGACTGTGTTAGAAGGCAAAAACTGCACTTATCAGGGCCATTTGGTTTCAGAATGGCACCTGATGCAAGGGACAAAATCAGTCTGTAAAGTAGTCTGAACCTCATATGTAAGCTGAAGCCCTTCATTTGGGTTTCAGTTGCTCACCTGGCTTCTGTTCAGTTTTCTGTTCCTGCTTATCCTGTTTGGGTGTCCTCAGTTTCATGGCTCCTGACTTCTGGCACTACCTGGAATACAGATGTGACTCTTACTTACTGATTAGGACTTGGACTCTTTTGACGTGTCCAGATGAGCGCACATGTGCCTCTTGCAACATCTCAAACCCCTTTGAGATGCTGCAAGAGGCATGTACAGGAACAAAAAAAGTTCTCTGCAAATTTGCAATGCGGGAGCAAAATTAGATACCTGGATATCCAGGAGTCAAAAAATACCCTGAGGGTTAAAAAGCGGGGCAGAGCACAGTCCTAGACCGTGTCCTGAAGCAACTGGAGGCTTGGTCCTCTACAGAAGATGCTCGGGTAGCCAGCAAGAGTGTCCCTATGGCTAGCCCTTGCCCTGGTCCTGAAGCACAGCACCTGCCTGTGCCAGGTAAGCAGCAGTGCAGGCTGCAGGGACCTGCACCCAGCTTTGTGGCAGGGAAGTAAGGGGTTGGGGAGGCTAGAGGAGTGGGGAGGGGACCATTAGGGGGCCTCACCTAGCCTCAGCCTCCTGTTCATTCCTCCTACCCCCTATTCATTCCCACCACCACCCCCATTTGAGGGCTGAATGAGCCTGGTAACCTTCCATGACATCTTGGATCTGGGCTCTAGGCAAGCAGCAGATCTCCCAAGACAACAAGTTAGGACAGCATATGAATGCCTCTGTCCCCTGCAGAAGGGAGTATCCAACCACCGCCATCCATCGCTTCCTCTTGTTGGCAGTGTTCTTGATCCTTCCAATCTTGGGGAGTTTGGCTTGGCCTCTTGTGGAATGTGCTGTTTCTCTTCTGTTGCTAGGGCTCCTTATCTGTTCTCCAGCAAAACCACTGCAGGTGGTGGTGAATATTTATGCTTGTTGCCAGAGGTCACAAGCTTCCACTTTCCTGGAAGTCCTTGTCTTTTTCCTTCTCTAGCACCACCTCTGGAATTATTTCACCATGTTAAGTACTTGTATCTGCACTTATTCTAAAATCAACACCAGCATTATGCCAGATGAGGTTTTTGTCCCAATGTCATCCCATTTAATAAGGATAAGTTCTGAAGTTTTCAGGATGTGATGGAGCATACAGTCCAGGCCCTTCATATCTGACTAGAGAAAGCCCAGTGGGGTTGCTCACAGTGTAGCTGAAATACTGCTATGCTATAGCTCTACTAAAGTAACCCTGCAAATTAATAAAATGTTAACAGGACTAGCCATGTTGATTTGGAAGAGGACAGTCAGCCAGGAGTGTAACCAGAAAGATCTGCACCCTGGGTGGCCGCAGCATTAAGGGCAGTGGTGGGAGCCAGGCCAGTGCCAGATATAGTGACCAGGCTGGGAGCTCATTCTCCGGTTGTCCACCCATAGTTACGTTCTTGCAAGAAAAATCTCTCTCAGATGGGCTGAATAATTGTCTTGTCATGCACTGTGAAGGTAGCTTGGGTAAATAAGAAAGCTGGGCAATTATGCGCTACTTCTGAAAGAGAGTTGAAAGGCTTACCCTTATGCTAGCTTCCAGTTCCAAATATAGTCAGTTACCAAGTTCTTCTGGCCAGCTTCCATGTCAGTAAGCTAGTGGTCAGCATATAACAGACTCCTTACTTGAGGAGTCCAAAGAAGCCCTTTTAGTCCTCAAGTTTGAAGGGCATATAGCAGTGAAGACTTCATTTCTTGATGCTTCAGATACCACCTCTTATTCTGTAGTTTGGACATGGCTGTCCAGAACTCCAAGACATTCTTCTGCCTGCAACCTTCTGGGTTTTCCAAAGAAGTTCAGAGTTTTACTTTTGAAGAGCTCTTTTTCCTCAGTGCTAAAACCAGTGAGACTATCCATATGCTAAAAGACTCTGGAGCCACTTTGCCTTTTCCAGAAGTGTACCCTCAAGCTCCAAAACAGAAATATTAAATATTCAAAGAACCTTGTCTACCTGCATTAAATACTAGGCATTATCCACTTTTACATGTGCCCAGCAGACATCCTTTCCTACTTCTTTTCTTCTTTCTTCAAGCCTTTGGAATCTCCAAAAAAGTGTCAAGTTTTCTATTGACGAAAATGTTTTTGGCTATATCATGTGCCACACAGCATCCATCTGGCAGGGTGGAGGAAAGTGGCCTACTCACACCCACTGTGACGTCCCATTCTTGCCATGCATTTGGCAACTGCCTCTTAAACTTAAATATAGTCATAATTCAGAATATCCCTACTTTTATTAATAAATTATATTTTAGTTAATTTTTAATTCCAGTTTTAAAAAAAGCACTTCTATTTGTTCATTTTTCATGCTGTTTACAGCCAGAAATGAAAGCTGTTTTAAGCCAAAGGTATTGGAGACTGTTTGCCAGTTTGTTTTTTGTAGTTGATTACTTGTAGTTTTGTATTAACTAGACAAGGCTGTTTGCTGTATGAATGAGAAAAAGAAAAGTAGACTGACTTTAAAGAATATTGTAAAATGTCACCAAACTATACATTGTTTCTAATGATATTGACAGAAATATGTTATTTAAACTATGTATTGTTTTGTCCTAGCAATACACTGTTTTCCCTACGTGAAAAAGCGCATTCCTGTAATGTATCAGCACCATACTGATCTAAATCCCATTGAAGTCGCCATTGATGCAATGAGCAAAAAGGTTGCAGAACTCAGGCAACTTTGTTCTTCAGCTGAAGTAGATATGATCAAGCTACAACTAAAGCTACAGGGAAGCGTCAGCGTTCAGGTAAGATCATTCAGCTGGCTGTGCAGAAAAACATGGCTATTCCTTTTCATAGTAAAATATAGAATGACAAATACTGAAAAGTTTAAGCTCTTTTTCAGCTGCACAGTTTCAATTTTTATGTACTTTATGAGCCCAAGGCTAAATATCTCGCATGTATTTAAAAAAAAAAAAAAAAAAAAGCTTGGCTCTTTTTGGTTTTGGAGTGAGAGGTTGAAAATAAAATAAAGCAGTGGCTTCCCAAACAGAAAGGAATAATTACTACATTTTGCCTAAGTTTTAAAGTTCACTTCAAATGTAATCATTTTGCATTTGTATCCTAGTCCAGGGTTTAGGAAGAAAAAGTGAAGCCAAAAGCACACAGAGATGGACAGAATGTGAAAAGAATAGTGACACTGAGGAAGAGAGTTAAGAATATGGTGGAAAAGATACACTGGTAATAGATTGTGTGGAGGAGTGTGCATGTACATACATATTATAGGAAATCTTGTTAAGTAATGTAAGCATAGATTTCCTTTTCTTTTCAGATGTACTTTTTCTTGCCTAGTTTGTTGGATATAATGGATTTTCTATGATCAGGTCAAAAAATCATTGGACACAGGTGTCACAGTGATTTGAAGTCTTTCCGGACTTCAGGAAGGCCTTTGACACTGTCTCCCACCCCATTCTCATTAAAAAGCTAGGTGACGGCGGCATTGATGCCGACACAGTCAGATGGGTCGCTAATTGGCTGAGGGGCCGCACCCAGAGAGTGGTGGTGGACGGGTCATATTCGACCTGGAGGGATGTGGGCAGTGGAGTCCTCTAGGGCTCTGTCCTCAGGCCTGCACTGTTTAATCTCTTCAGCAACTTGGACAAGGGGGTGAAAAGCACCCTGTTCAAATTCTCTGACGACACCAAGATTTGGGACAAGGTGGGCACACTAGAAGGGAGGGACTAGATACAGCTGGACCTGGACAGGTTACGGGGTGGGCAAATGAGAATAGGATGGGCTTCAATACTGACAAGTGCAGGGTGCTGCACTTGGGCAGTAGGAACCAGCAGCATACCTATAGGCTGGGGAACTCCCTTCTTGAAAGCGCAGTGGCAGAAAGAGATCTTGGAGTCATTATCGTTCCAAAATGAACACGGGCCGCCAATGTGAGGATGCGGTCACTAGGGCTAACCGCACCTTGTCATGCATCCACAGATGCATCACAAGCAGAGCCAAGGAGGTGATCCTCCCCCTCTATCCGACACTGGTCAGGCCGCAGCTGGAGTGCTGCATCCAGTTCTGGGCACCGCACTTTAAGAGAGATGTGGCCAGCATCAAGAGGGTCCAGAGGAGGGCCACTCACGTGATCCAGGGACAGCAGGGCAGACCCTATGAGGACAGGCTATGGGACCTGAACCTGTTCAGCCTCCACAAGAGAAGACTGAGAAGGAGATCTGGTGGCCGCCTATAAACGTACCAGGGGGGACCAGCGGGGAATGGGAGAGATCCTGTTCCCCCGAGCACCTCCCGGAGTAACAAGGAATAATGGCCATAAGTTGTTTGAGAGTAGATTGAGGCTGGACATTAGAAGGCACTACTTCACAGTCAGGGCAGCTAGGATCTGGAACCAAGTTCCAAGGGCAGTGGTGCTGGCTCCTACCTTGGGGGTCTTTAAGAGGAAGCTTGACAATTGGGTCATAAGAGCCCAGTATTCTCTCCTGCCCAGGGCAGGGGGTTGGACTTGAAGATCTGCTTAGGTCCCTTCTGACCCTACATCTATGAATCTATGAAAAAAGGGGCAGAATTAAGATTCCCCACATAACCATAAATCTGGAATTTTTCAGTGTTTGACTTTGCAACGTTAATTATGTCCTTTTAAACATAGATCAGATGTGTATTTTTAGCATGCATGTATGTAACTACACAACTATAGAGTGTTTGGGTATGATTGGCCATCTAATAAAGGTATTTTTAGCTAGAAAATGTTATCTCCATTTTACTTATAATTATGTAAGAATTTCAAAATCTGTAACTGTTTCACAAACAAACCTACATTTAAAAAGATCAGTTCAATCACTGCATTTAAGATTTGCATACACAGCAGATATAGCAAGCAGCCTTGTTCCTGGAGGCAGACTTAATTGATAGCAGTCTATCTGCTGTTGACTGTCTCTTACTGTTGGTGCTGAGATTGAGGACTTTTATATTTGAAAGGTGGGTAGGGAAGGAACCAAAGGGCAGGTTACCCACAGGGCTCAATTAATTTAATTGTAAAATTCTTTAAAAAAAGACTATTGATTTATTCCCTATGATCTATCACTTATTTCTAAATGGTGAGCTGTCTTGGTTTTGCACCTATCAAATACTAATATATTGGGAAAAGATATTTCTGTCACATTTTAGAAATATCTAGTAGTCACGAAAGATGACTCCAGTAACACTTATGGGAGCCCTTCAAAATGATTTGTATGTACAGTGCATTTTATGATGGACTTGGCATGCTGTAAAAACACAAATTGGCATGCGAACAGAATGAGCAACTAAAGAAGTTTGAATTATTTGAAATATTCAATATGAAGCAATACTGTAATCAAAGCTGTCATCTAACAGATCTGAATTGTGAAATAAATTGTTCACACAACCAGAACTAGAGTATATCTTGAAGTCTGTCAAGTGTGCACCCAGCAGTTTGTTGTTGATTTACAAATACCTCCTTGTCAGGGGTTGTCAGTTAGTAAATGCGCTGCTTCTCAAGGATTTTCCCATTGCCATACCAGGCTATAGATTAGGTCCCAAATAGAAGTGCCATCTGAGAAGAGGTCCTGATACTTAGACAGGACAGAAGCACTGTCTTGGGTATGGGAGGGGGAAGAAGAATTCTACAAAAATGTGTAGATGGCATGAAAAGAAGGAAAAAACCAAGCATCTTGATCATCTTTGAGGTCTGCTCTTCTCCTATAGAATAGGAACTCTGCTTTAGAGTAGACGATGGTTACCTCAACTCACAAAAGCAGGGGAGTTTTTCATTGAAATATCTCGGAGACCTTGTAGAACCTTCTAGTACAGCTCTAGATAAGTCTTCAACTATATAGGCTTGCACTAATAGCTTACAACCTTAGTTAGACAAAATTTAGCAAGTGGGTAAAATGGAGGAGGAGGCTGGAGTAACGATGAAAACAAACTCGCTTATTTTTTGTAAGGAAAGGCTTTATGAAGAATTCAGATATATAACACCATTTTTTAATAATATAAATAAACAGATCAGTAACAATCATTTTAGCTCACAAGCTGCTTAGGCAGCGGGTTATGAACTAAAACAATGCAAATACAAATTTCCAACTTATTTCAATTATGCCTTTCTGCCACCCTTGAAATGATCGCTTTGAGTCAGAAAGCAGCATGGAAAAATACCTTGTTTATTTGAATATCACTTATACCTCTTCCCTAAAAATCAGTCCTCCAAAATTGGGGTACATCTTAAGCAGGGAAGCTTATTCTGTGGAATGAAAGCATGGGGATGCTGTAATGGCTGCCATGTGCTTTGTTTCTCTCCTGGCCACAGAGGAAGGGTGGAGTGCACTCCTCTTCCATGTCAAAACTAATTATAACCTTCTCTCAGTCACTGCTGAATTGGCAGCAAGTAGCTTTTGCCTGAGCAGCCAAAAAGCTGCTACCAATTCGGCTGCAACTGTGAGAATGTTAAAACTAGCTTTTGGCTGAGCAGCAGTGCTGAAGAATGTACGCTGCCCCTGCGGTCAGCACTCTCAACCCTGCAGAAATCTTTTTTCCCTGACTTCTTTCTGTCTTCCCAAACAAAGTGTGTGTCTTATTTCAGGCCATATGGTATGTGAGAAAATGCTGCATTTTGCTATGCTGTGCCTGCTCAAATATACTAAGTTTTTGTCAGTCCATTACTTTAAAAAAGCAGTATGTTCACTTAAGCAAAACAAGCTAATCTAACTTCTTTAAACAACAGAATGCTTTAGTTGGGATAGTTTGGGAAAGTAGCAAATTAGCTTTATTTTAAATTATTGTTGTTCTTGTTTTAGGTGAATGCTGGTCCATTAGCGTATGCAAGAGCTTTCTTGGATGCTACAAACACCAAAAGATATCCAGACAATAAAGTGAAGTTACTGAAGGAAGTTTTCAGGTATACTGTCTGAAAATACACTGACTTGTTTTTTTCAAGACTGAAATTTTCTTTTTACTCACGAACTAACTGCATTAGCAATGTCTCAGTTGTGTTGAGAGTACAAAATTACTAAGTAACATTGGATATAATTATTGTGGATGTTTTCTTTGTTTCACTTTGTTTTCTGTTTTTATACAATTTCAGACAATTTGTTGAGGCTTGTGGTCATGCCTTGGGGGTAAATGAACGACTTATAAAGGAAGATCAGTTAGAGTATCAGGAAGAAATGAAGGCAAACTACAGAGAAATGGCAAAAGAGCTTTCTGAAATAATGCATGAACAAGTATGTACTGAACTTATTTAAATGTAACAGTATTCAGGATGAAGTTTCTTGTGCTATAATCTGAACCCGTTGGGGAAAACAAATGGTTACAGATTTAGGGCAACAAGGGCAAGACTACACCTACTCATTTAAAACAAGTATAGTCCACTCTTCCATCAGATATTCTTGTGTAGAAGTCTGAACATGACATGGCTGTCCCAAATTTTGTCCATTTAAAAAAAGTCAATCTAAGTGAATACTAGGGTTTTTTACAGTATTTTGTGAAATACTTTTTATAGTATTGCGGTATTGCGAATACTTCTGTAGTCTCTTGAACTAAATCCCTTTTCACCAAGGAAATAAATCTGGTTAACACCAATCTCTGCCCTGGCTTGTCAATGTGGAGTGGGGAAGAGTGTGAAAGGGTATGTATGTGATGGGCAGCCTTTCTTGCCCTGTGTTCCTCAGCAACCTATATAAGAACCACAAGCTTCCAGTATCTCTCTGTCCTTTCCAATGAGATCAGGCAAACCTCCTTCAATGAAGTGAAGCTTTTTCAGGACTTGGCCATATGGCAGAGAAACTGGATATTCACTTGCAAAGTAGAATTTTTTTCAGGCAACAACCATGGCAATATACAGAGAAGCAGTGACTTGGGGGGAATGACCAAATGAACTAGGAAAAATTGATCCAGACATCAACCTTCTGCATGAAATTCACTGGTGTACTGCTAGATTCTAATTTAGCACAAGCACATCTTCCCTCAGTACAGGTTTGGCTGTGCAAGACCTCAGAGACTGTGACTTTGGCCTCCCCAAGGACAAAGACAAAGATCTAAACTTACTGGGGACATGTGCTGCATGATGTAGGTGTGTCTCTACAGCAGACTTCACCTCACCATGGCCTTTCAAGGAGTGGTTGAGGATCCATATGTCAGCAGACAGATGCATCTGGTACTAGATGATTGGAGCCCTTCCAGGTATCCACCTTTCATAGTTGTGAACAGATCTGAGAAAAGGATGCAGAATACCCTTTTCTATGCCTCTGCTTACAAAAGATGTTGTCCTGAAGATGGGGATCCCTTACAGATTAACTAAAAATCTTGAGAAAAGGCTGACAATGGAGACCAGTCTTCACATCAACATTTTAGAACTATGAGCTGTCTGGCTGATACACAAGACCTCCTTATCCATAGTCAGTGGCCTTGCCAATGCTTCCTGTCCTGGACAATAGCAGAACTCTGCATTAACTTAATCAGCAAGCTCTTGCAGTCCCTTAATCTTTACTCCCTTTGCCAAAAGGTGGGATTCCTCTGGTACTGGTGCATCAAGCTGGCATCATTGCATCATGCTGGTATTTCTATATCTCCTCAGTCTTTCATCTGTTTGTTTATATCTGAATCGTGTCTTCATGTTCAAGAAATTATGGTAAAACACTAGCCTATGGCAAATGCAGACGATTCTCACGCATCTTCTCTTTTACTCCTTAATATACTCACATCTTACCAGACATGTCTCTTAAAAACATATAGTACAGGCACAGAGAATATCTTTGTCCTATAAAAAAAAATTGTTCATGTTCTCTTAACCAAATAAAATATTATCTACGTGACTTTTCACAGAGTCTAGAGTAATACCTTTCCTCTGCAGTGGAAAGCTTACAGTTGAAAGCAAGGAAGGAGGTGAAGACAGCGGTTCAAACAGAGAATGATAATTTGGAAAGAAAAACGATAAGGAAGACGTGTTAGAAGAGGGATTTACAGAAACAAGGCAGATAAGAATGACATACTTTTTGAATGGCTGAACCTGATATGCCACAAGGCAGGAACCCGATGGAGGGTTTGGAAAGAGGAAGGAGGAATAACATGACTGAAAAGAAGTGTGTAAAGGAGGTTTATATAGGAAGAAAAACAAGGACAAAATTAGAGTTAGAACATAAACTGCATACACACATTTGGATAATCTGGGAGAATTCTCCCAAGTTTGTTCTCAGGGTAGAAAACCTTACCCAGAGCCACATGTACAGACATGCAAATGATGAGGCCCTGAAGAGTGGAGAGCTGACACTGTGCAGCCAAGGAGGGGCCCTGTGCACACATCTCGTATGCTCTGCAGGCTTCCTTAGTCTGCCTGGCAACAGATGACAGCAGAACCTGGGGGGCCACCAACTATCTAGTACCAGATGCATCTGTCCGCTGACATACGGATCCTCAACCACTCTTGAAATGCTGCTGGTGAAGTCTGTTGTAAATATGCGTGCACATCATGGTAAGTCTTTATCAGCATGTACGGACATTCACTCTCCTAGAAGAAACTCTCCTGGAAGTAATTTAACTCTGGTTGTTCCCTGGTTGTATTTCTCCGAGAGCAGCCATTTTCATTCTGGAACAAATATTCTGAACATCTGTACATTCATGATTTCTCCTAGGAAAATGGATACTGTCCCGGGAGAAACTGAATGTCTGTACGAGGCTGTAGTTTGAGGGGTGGAAGGAAGGAATCTAAAACCGTGTCACGGTAAAAAGTTGGAAAGATAATAGAATGTCAGCAGCACAAGAGAGAGTGCCATTCTTGTTGTAGTGTTAAAGAGAAATATGAAAAGCTTTTTTTTGGAAGAAATTACTGCAGGACAGCAGGAGTAGATGACAGTGATACGTCAGTATGCAGCAATACTGTACATTACCAGTGTGGTGTTATACAGGTGTGCTGTGTTAGTAAATCTGCTAATTTTAATTGGACAGGTTGCATGTAAGTATTGATCCAATTTTACTTTTACTTTTAAGTTGTAACTTAAATGTCAAGACCTGAAAGTTTCTTTTAGGGAATGAAATTACAGTGAAATAACTGAGATAAAATTGTAATCCATTTTGTCTGAAATTCATTGTTATGATTGTTATAAAAATGCTATGTTTAATTACCTGACTTGGTTCTGCAATTGGAAATATACTGAACATTTTCAGTAATGTTTTGTTGGTTGTGTAAGCAGTGAAAAATCAAATTTAACAAATTAGAACAGCTAATATTATGAACTGCTTAAACAGCTGATTGCAGGAAACTACATGATGCATTAAATGAAATAGCAAGGGGCTTTGTAGAAATAAAAATTAACCATTTTCTTTCTCTCTCTCTCTCTCTCCTCTCCCATACTACTTTTGCAAACATGATCAGATGGGATGGTAATTTTTTTTTTTGTACTTTTGTTTTTAGCCTCTCTGCCTAGCTTTCTATCATTCCTTTTTATTGTAGTTATACAGGAGGAGAATTAATTTCTGTGGTGCTAAACTCGGCAATATGTTATAGAGCAGGGATGTCAAACATGCAGCCCAGCCTGTAGAGTTGCTGTATCCTGAATGCCAGTCTACCAGCATGCCTCCAGAAGTTGGGGAGAGTGGTTGGGGGGAGCAGCCTGCTGCAGAATCCAGAGCCCTTGGGCCTCAGTGGACATGGCAGTCAGCAGCTGCAATAGGACAAGCAAAATCTGATACAGCCCTGGTCACCCTCCAGCCACTTCTGTTGCCACCAGAGTGACTCCAGCTCCTCAGCCCCATGCTGGACCCATAACTGGAGGTGCCACCCCAGCACAAAGCACGTTTGGGGCTGGATCCTAGCCCAGGGCAAGTGGTAAATTTGACACCCCTGCTATACAGTATGGTCAGAATAGCAGTTGTTTACCGTAAGATCCTTTGACTAGGCTGCCTTGCACTCCTATGTGGCAGTAAAACTTGCACAGCCTTTTAGGAAGAAGGGAATATAATTTCAGAGGGAAAATGATAGTAGAGTAGTCTATGTCAAAGTACAGCAAAGAATTTGAGTGATTAACATAATTATTATATTTATCATCTTGTCCGTAACACTTCCTGGGACAGTCGAGGCTAAAACTTTTGCTTCTCTAATGAGAAGTGAACCATCTGTAAACCGAGTTTATGAAAGTCTGCTTTGAACTTTTCCTTACTCTCTGGGACTTTAGAGTTATTCCTGCTTTCTAAGGATAAGTTTGTTCCCTTAAGTTCTAAAAGGAAAAAGGAGCTATTCAAGTCTCAGCCAATGAGAAATGTGTAAAATTTTAATTGGACGGATTTATCTAATGTTGAAAAAATATTTATTATCCAATTTTGTGGTGCTAAACTTAGCAATATGTTGTAGAGCAGGGATGTCAAACATGCGGCCTAAAAATTTAGGGTAGGATTCCTGGTAGCGGTGTTAATAAACCCTTTAAAAATTGCATGTAGCTGATGGTAATATAAAAAAGATATGAGTAGATAAAGAGCACATTATGAAAATTGACCAGTATTTTATTGTTTTTTATGTATCATTTTTGTAATTGATTGTATATGCATGTAATCACGTTATGGTAAAGAAATCTATTTTTCTTTTAAGATTACTCCTGTTGAAGAAAAGACCAGTGTTATGTCTAATTCGCTACACATTTTCAACGCCATAAGTGGAACTCCAACAAGCACAACAGTTCATGGGATGCCCACATCATCTTCAGTTGCATGATTGTTATGTAAAGGAAAGTAAATTTTTCTTAAAGTGTGCGTGGATATGTTGTAACACTTCCAAACTCAGGATGATTATAGAGCTAAATATTGGGCACATACAAGCCATGTAAATTAATATTAAAGACTGAGCACACTTAAATATTGGGGGAGGCGCAGGACTAGATAAATAGTGGTTATAGTTCTATAGAAAAACAAAAGGGTGCACATATATTTTTGAATTCTGCTGGCAATGTTAAAATTTTTCACAATGTCTTTACAGAGGTGTATGTTGGAAACTTTATCATAAAAGTTAATTTCTCTTATTCCTTTGAAAGTATTTTTCAAATTAATGGCACATTACAGAAAAAGTGTTGTGGAATGTAAGTTTGCATATATATAATGTTCAGGTGTTCTTTTATGTATGGCACATACTGATTGATTCCAAATACAAGAACTATTTTGGGACTAGATAGAGACACTAGTTTTTTGGGTTTAATGGAACTGACAATAGTAGTTTTTGTACCATTGACAAATTGCTGTGCTCCATTTTATACCTTGTTGGCATTTTGAAAGTATGTGAGCTTAAAGCTGATTAAAATAATTAAGTACAACCAAAGGTCTGTATTAATGAACACCAACTTATACTTTAATATTATTAGTAGTAAATTGATATGTACATATTGTTTGTTAATACAGTCCATGCATTCTGTACATAAATTAATTACATTTCTAAACATTTTTAATACTCATACCAGCTCTCAGTCCTCTGCTTTAAGTTTGTGACAATTTTGTGCTCATTCTAGGTATATGCTATATATTTGATTTTACAGTTGTTTATTCTTGTATATAAATAAGTGCAATACAAAGATGTATACAGTCTTTGCTATCTTAGGTTTATACACTGTTTAAAAAATCATCTTTTTGCCAAAGTGATGGAGTATGTAATTGGTGATCATAATTACTGTGGTAAATGGTGGTGTAATTTAAAGCTTTTACCATATTATTATTCTTTTAAGACATTTAATTTAGTAATTTTATATTTGGGGAAATAAAGGTTTTTAATTTTATTTAACTGGAAACACTGTCCTGCTGTACTACATTAAACATTCTGTACTACATCTGTATTAAAAAAAAACAAACAAACCATGGCTAACTTCTCTGAAGTGTCTTTTGGTTCTTATTGTTTTGGCCTTATCCGGAAAGGGGCAAAAAAAAAAAAAAGATGTTGATTTTTTTTTTTAAATCAGTTTGCAACACACAAGCTTTAACCCATTTTGCACTTTGGAATATTTAAGGACTTCCACACTGCATGTATAATACAATATGGAAGTTCTTTTGAATAAATTCTCTGTCGTAAAGTTGTTACATCTGATTTACTCCTACACTTTCATTGTTGTTAACTAAAACCTTCGTAGAAATTCTGCCCACTGTAATGCTGCTATCATGAATTTACCAAAGAATGTCTGATGATAAAGCGTAGCTCTCCCACTCCCCTTCAAGAAAAGAAAACCAGTAAAAAATTCTCTCACCCTTGCTCCATGTGATATGCTACCATTATCATTACTGAAGAAGTGAACTTCTGTGTTGCCCTTGTTTAATAATGATATTTCGAGAGAGCTCAATGTTATTTTATACATAAGCTTTGTGAGAATAAAAGCTCTTTGGGTGAAAAATCCAACTCTCCAACTTCTCCTGAGTAGCCTTCTGCAGGCATGTTACTATATGCATGTACTTCTTTTGGCGGGGGGGAAAAAGGAAAAGTTGCTTGTAGCCAGTGATTGCAAGGCTGGGATAAGAGTCATAAAATCATAGAAAAGTAGAACTGGAAGGGAACTCCAGAGGTCATCTAGTCCAACCCCCTGCCTGAGGCAGGATGATCCCATACAAACAATAATCTAAATTCTACGTAAGTCTACTGTAATCCCTGATACAACATAGACCTAACACCCTAACCTGCCCCAGCTAAGGCAGGGGAAGCATAGCAGCCCATGTCCTGCTTATATAAAATGCTGTCAGTACATGCTGTAGAGATCCTTGGTACAATGTCCCCTGCTACGGAGGAAGGCAAAAACCCCACAGTCCATACCAATCTGACCATGGGGTAAAATTCCTTCCTGAACCCAAATATGGTGATCAATCTGACCTTGAGCAAAGGGCCAAAACACTATCTAGGAACCTCCAACTTTGGTCCCAGCAGTAGCACTGGCTCTGCTGGAGCCAAAATCCCCTGCCTTGGCTGTAGCCAGCGTCTCTGAGGGAGGCTTAAAAACACCCTGACACAGTAGAAAAGGGAGGGCAGGGGCAACTAGCAAAGCCCAGAAGCATGGGAAATACTCATAGTAGAACATAGGCATAGTGGCTGGCCAATCTCTTCTTGAGCACCTCCAGTGATAGAAAGTACACAGCTTCCTGAGGCTTTATTATTCTAACAAGAAGTTTTTCAAATATCTGATCTAAACTTACTTTGCTGGAAATTCAAGCCATTGCTCTGTGTTCTCCACTCTGTGGCAAGAGAGAAGGTTTTATCCCACTTCTTTCTGGCAGCCCATTAAGAGAGAGGATCCACCTGATAAAGAGAGGAAAGAGCATCTGTGCAGACAGGCTTGCTAACCTGGTGAAAAGGGCTTTAGGTTTGCCAGGGGATGGAGACCAAAGCCCTGAGATAAATGGGGAAGCAGGTGAGCTGGAGGAAGCACAAGCAGGAGGGGCCAACAGGGGAAGCCACCCAATTCTTCCTGAGAAAGTAGGGCAGTAAGCTAGCCACCTCAGATGTCTATACACAACTGCACAGAGCCTGGAAACAAGCAGGAAGAATTGGAAGTTCTCACACAGTCACAGAACTATTATGCAATTGAAATAACAGAGACTTGGGATAGTTCGCATAACTGCAGCATGGTCATGGATGGGTTTAAACTGTTCAGGAAGGACAGGCAGGGGACAAAGAGGAGGAGTTGTGCTTTATGTAAAAGCTGTATGATTGCTCAGAGCTCCAGTATGAAACTGGAGACAGGCCTGTTGAGTCTCTGGGTTAGGGTCATAGGAAAGAACAAGGATGATATCACAGTGGATGTCTGCTATTGACCCCCAGGCCAGGTGGATGAGGCTTTTGTCAAACAGCTAGCAGAAGTTTCCTGGTTCTCATGGGGGACTTCAGTCACTCTGAAATCTGTTGGAAAGATAGTACAGCAGCGCACAGGCAATCCAGGAAGTTTTTGGAAAGCGCGGGGGACAACGTCCTGGTGCAAATGCTGGAACGGCCAACTAGCAGTTGTGCCTTTAACTGACTGCTTTCTATGATGAAATGACTGCCTCAGTAGATGCAGGGAGGGCAGTGGACATGATATACCTTGATTTTTAGCAAGGCTTTTGATATGGTCTCCCACAATGCTCTCACAGGCAAGCCGAGGGAAGTATAGGTTTGATGAATAGACGGTAAGGTCGATAGAAAACTGTCTGGACGGTTGGGCTCAGAGGGTAGTAATCAATGGCTCAGTGTCTAATTGGCAGCCAGTATCAAGTAATGTCCAGGGGGTCAGTTCTGAGGCCAATTTCGTTCAATATCTTCATAAATGACCTGGGAGATGGGATGGAGTGCACTGTCAGTAAGTTTGCAAATGACACCAAGCTGGGGGGAGTAGTAGATATACTGATGAGTAGGACTAGGATTCAGAGAGACATCAACAAATTGAGTGATTGGAACAAAATAAATCTCATGAGGTTCAATAATGACAAGTACAAACTCCTGTGCTTAGGGCAGAACAAATCTCATGCATCATTACAGGCTGGGGACTGATTGGCTCAGCAGCATGTCCACAGAAAAGGAGCTGGGGGTTACAGTGAATAAGAAGCTGAATATGAACCAACAATGTGACCTTGTTGTCAAGAAGGCTAACAGCTTACTGGACTACATTAGTAGGAGTGTTGCCAGCAAACTGAGGGAAGTGATTATTCCCCTCTGTTTAGCACTGGTGAGGCCACATCTGGAGTACCGTGTTCAGTTTTAGGCCCTTCACTACAGAAAGGATGTGGAAGAGTTGGAAAGAGTCCAGCAGAGAACAACAAAAATGGTTAGTGAGCTGGAGCACATGACTTGTGAGGAGAGACTGAGGGAACTGGGCTTACTTAGTCTGGAGAAACAAAGACTGATGGGATTTAATAGCAGCCTTCAAGTCCCTGAATGGTGGTTACAAAAAGGATGGAGCTAGACCAGGTGTGGGCAAAATACAGCCTGGCAGCCCTATTCAGCCTACCAATTAATTCTATCCCTCCCACGGTGCCAGCAAGGGCTGGATTTGGAGCCACTGCCACCACCCACCTGTGGGCCTCTGCTGGCACAACAGGAAATGCTGTGTGGAAACAGCCCTAGTGTCCACCCTGCACCATGCAGCAGCCTGGGAAATGGGGGTCTGACCATGCAGTGCCTGGCAGGCAGGGCTGCTTCCATGCAGCATTTCCTGCTGTGCCAGCAGAGGCAAGAGCCCTGCCTTTCTGCCTGGCACTACACAGCAAGGGGGGCAAGCAAAGCAGGGAACTGAACCCCCTCTGCCCTAGCTCTGCCCAGCTGGGGTCTGCACAGCAGGTGGGGTGGGGGCAGGAGGTCAAGAGATAGGGGCATTCTCCCCTCCCCCTGCAGCCCAGCTCTGTGGAGCTGCAAATGCCAAAGCCGCACCCCCAACATGTGTCTGTCTGCTGGTGTCAGTTAAGCTGGGCAGGGAGGAGCGGAAATAAGACACTACAGCCCCAGGCAGACTCATGCCCCCACTTCTGCTCTGGCATCAGCCTCAGCCCAGCTGCATGGAGCTCATGTGACTGCGCGCACGCACTGCCCTCAACAGGTCACCAAAACTTGTTAAGTGGCCCTTCAGCCCAAATACTCACACACCCTGAGCTAGACTGTTTTCAATGGTGGCAGATAACAGATCAAAGAGATGGTTGTCAAGAGAAATTCAGACTAAATATCAGGTAAAACTCTCTCACCAGGAGGGTAGTAAAGCACTGGAACAGGTTACCCAGAGACGTGGTGGAATCTCCATCCTTGGAAGCTTTTACAGCCCAGCTAGACCAAGCTTTGGCTGGGATGATAGACTTGGGGATGGTCCTGATTTGAGCAGGGGGTTGAATGAGATGACCTCCTGAGGTCCCTTCCAACCCTCATTTTCTGTGATTCTGTATATATATGGTAACATAAATGGTGAAAAGTAAATCAGATGGTGAAAACAAAAGCCAGTCACTCATAAGAACACTTCTGCCTTATTTGTAATTATATGAGTTGTAACTTTCAGTTAAAATAAAGGAGACTGAGTACTGAAAAATAGAGCAAAGGTTCAATATAGCCTTTTTTTTTTCAAACTTCACAATTGGAATTCACTAGTTCTTTTAGTTTAGATGATCTTTATGTAGATAATTTAAAACTCAGTTCTTAGTCTTACTCTTATTTTCTCAGTGAAGACACACTTGAGAAATTATAATCTCTGCATGTTATTAAAAATTATAAAGCAAGACACCAAACGAGCAACTATTTAAGCGTCTTAAGGGCCAAGCAAGAATAGTTTAGAGTACTCTAAATTGAGAAAGGAAAATGAAAGATAAGCTTCCTGTTAGCCCACTAAAAACCTGAACAGGGGAGAGATTCCTGTTCTATAGAAATATTTCCTGCTGTTGCTAGAATTGGTTTTTTTATTTTTGATCAAAAAAACTCTGCTAGATAAAGGGAGGGGGAATAAAATCTCTCTTAGAATCCACAGTCTACCAAAGTGATTTAGCCTTGTCATGTGGCAGGGGAGCTGTAGCTTTAGTGTCAGTATAACTGTTTTTACATGAGATTTTGAGCAAGTGGTATTTTTCTGGTGGTAGAAGAGAGATCTAAATTTCTTACCTGTCTTTTTTAAGAAGACCATTTTATTTCTTTTCCTCCTGCAAGTATGTTCTGAAAACTAATTGTTGCCATGTACCTCTTGAAATTCTTTGTCACAACAGCACTCATTTGGTTAAAGATAAAAGTTCAGGAATCATCCCTTGATATGCAGGTCCAAAATAAATACAGCTTTTTCAATGTGCTTTCCTAGGTGGGGAAGGATGTCCCTTTGTATAATAATAAAGCTAATACATTATTTTTGCATGGTGCCTGTTCAGAGGCAACTCAGAGATACAATTAGACAGTCAAATGTTGTATTGGTAAGCTATGGAGCAGTCCTCTCCCTTATAGAAGGCTGCAGAAGATAAGCTAAGCTGCATCTGTGGCCAAGTGGAAAGCTCTTGAACATCCATAAGCTGCAGAAGCAAGATACTGTGTAGTAGCTCTTACATTTGCACCTCCTCCAGGGTCGGTGTCCCAGTCATGTTCCCTGCCTGCCCCCCAGCCCCACCCCAAACCTTTGTTATGCTACTCCTATGACTGAATTGTAGTATTTTAAGGCCTGTCTTCATGTTTCTAGCTATGGAAGGGAATCAAAGTCATGAAAGCCTTATAGTTCATTCTTGTCTCTCAAAAATGCAAAATGTGAGGACTCTATGCTATTGCTGCCCTTGTCAGCACAGGCCTTATTCCAACCAAACCCCATGTGCCTTAACCAACAAAGTAAAGAGCTTTGCTGTATGTTGGCTCCTTGTGCAGTTGCGATCTCAGCGATTGAGACGGTTCTGAGGCAGAAGTCTCATGACACTGCATGAGGCAACAAGTAGAACAGGGTGCCATCTTCTCAGTGATGTGTTTCTGAGATATTTGACTCCAGGAAAGCCTCAAGGTCTTTGAATTTTATCTCACTGAATTCATATGCTTGAAGCAAAGGATGGGAATAGGGATTCTGATTCTTCATATGCTTTCTGCAAGAGTGTCACAAGGCTCACTGTTCCAGCTATAAAAATACCTCTTTGAACGCCAGCAGGAAAAAGATGTTTTAAAATCTGAGTGGTTTTATTGCTGTGAGTATTGGTAATTCTTGTTCAGGAAGAATCAAGTGTCAAATCCTGGCTATTAAAAATGGATGAGGCTCTGAAATGTCTTGCCCTCTCTTAAGCTATCTTGTCCTTTTAGAGTCTTTAGCCTTTATTTGCCAGATTGGTGAGTTTTCTTGATGGGGAGAAGAATCACAGTTGCTCTTAGATCTGCTACTTGTTCCTTGGTATATGAAGCAGGGTTTCAACCTCTATGTCATCATTGTCTAGCCTGTAACTGAAAAGAAAATACAGAACAGTCCTGAGGGAGCTGAGGCTTCTCTAGACAGAGGAAGTTGGGCACTAGGCTCTCTTGCTCACAGGAGGTAGCTGAAAAGAAACAGGTGCTTTTCCTCTGTAGCTAAATGAGGGTTAATGGAATTTGGGGAAATAATTGCACTTTACCCTACTGCAGTTTTGAATGGAGAGAACTGCCCCGTCTTGCTTGTTTCAGGCATGGAGGAAGATTGATCTGCTCTTTGGGAGGGCTCCTCTGGGCTGGCAGAGGTCCCTGGGCAGAGAGTGGCTGTGGAGTAGAAGCAGTGCTAACTGTGTTATACAGCTCTTGAAAAAAAGTGCCTGCACAGAAGGAGCACTTTCTCATTTTGTTGCTTCCTTTGTTCTACTGGACTTACCAGGCTGGGAGATGAAGGAACAAAGTAGCTTGCAGGGTGGCTATGTTCCTGGAAAGATGCACCCTGTGTGCAACTACACAAGACACTAAAGGTGCAGTAGACTAATTCTACTGCATATTAGCACAGCTGGCAAAAACCATGCTAGTGCACAGTAGAATTAATCTACTGTGCATTGGCATCATGAAAAAGCATGCACTGGTGCTACTGCGCATTAGTGCCAATTATGGCATAATTATTTAGTACCTGTAATTACAGTGTATGAATGAACATGTGGACACACCCGTTGTCTCTTATATTTGTTTTTAATTCTTTTTTTCCTGTGGAGAAGAAGAAGGGTGGCAGAAGGATTTGCTACTGCCGTGATATGATGTTAGAAACCTTGAAATTGAAAGGAAGGGAGAGTCTGACACATCACTATTCATCTGGCCTTTGGGTAGAAACTAGTTGGTGCATGGCTGAGTTCTGCTACCCACATGAAGAGATGCAAATCAAGCCTGTTGGATTGAGGGAGAAATTAGGAACAAGAAAGTGAGATGCTGGAATCCCTGGCATGAAAAGTGATTCTAGCCCTTACTTCTAAGACATGAGAATGACAAATCCGAAAGAGGAAACAATGGCAAAGCTGTAGAAAAATCTGATTGGAGTTCTTGCAACTACCAGATTGCAGTCTCTGAGTTTACCGAATGTTATAACCTTACTCTGTCAAGCTCAATAAAAGTTGTGCTACTACCAGAGTCAGTTTGTGATAAATTTAAAGCAAACAGCAAACAAGGCCCAATGAGAAAGAAGAAAAGCAGGTATCTCTATTCACTGAAAAGGAGGGGTGATCACTTCATTCTTGTACTTTGGGGCAGACATAAGCCTCTAAGACTGATTATGGACATGAAAAAAAAAAACCAAAAACACTTTACTTCCAGCTCAGTGCCCCCCTGCACCAAGCACAGCACATGCCTAAAAGAGACATTGAGTCAGTTTGACCTGGCTCACATCAGGTATTAAATAAAAGCACCAAAAATCTCCACTGAAGCATGCAATCTGTACAGTTGTTGGTTGAGCTGTCAAACTGATGCATTTCCTCTTCTGGTAAAGCATCGTTTGTTTGTTTTTTTCACATCTGTCAATGGCATTTGGTCATGCAGTGGTGGCTGGATAATAAATAAGCATTTTGGAAATACATGCAACCTAATTTGAAGGTTGAGGGGTTTTACTTCATTACCTATTCTCTAACACTTACTTGCTGGCTAGTTGTGTCCTTCTGTGCTTAGGGTTGCCATATATTTCTTTATAAAGGGACAGACAGCACTTTTGTCTTTATACATTCCTTTCATTAAGAAGTCATCATAATTAACAAAATGACCCTGGAAATATGAGAAGAGGCCATGATTCTAAGATTAAGACATATAGATGAAAGCATCAGAAGTTTGTCTCTGCCAAAAGGGAATATTTTTTGATTTGCTAACTGGGTATGTTAACAGATTTCTTTTTA
Organism: Gavialis gangeticus; assembly: GCF_001723915.1. NCBI lineage: Eukaryota > Metazoa > Chordata > Crocodylia > Gavialidae > Gavialis > Gavialis gangeticus. The sequence goes on along the minus strand of NW_017729032.1, from coordinate 124,852,771 downwards.
AAAATTTGAAAGGAGCTTGCTTCCAGAATGTGCTGAACATTCACTCTCCGAAACGTATTTTAAGGAGCATGATTTAAGTCATGCACCAAGCACCCAAAATTAACCATCACTTTCTAAAAATTATGTATGTGTTTGTGTATACACACATTCCACTTTAGTCACAAACAGTAATCAAAACTCATCGCAACTCTCTACCTGCCTAGCTGTTCTCAGATTGCAGTTTATGCCATAAGAGACGAGACAAGAACTTTTCCTCCACTTAAAAGGAGAGGGTAATTTTGAGAAAATGTGAATCTGTTTTTAAGCAAAATGGAGAATCAGACACTAAGTGCTGCTTTCACCGGTGATAAGAAAACAAAGGCTGGCCATGCAATAGGGTATTAAGGGCAGAAAGGTAAAATAGGATCAAATTGGGAAGGGATCTGAAGGTATAGACAAGAAATTTATGTAAGATGCAGTGCAAGTTAGGGACTCCTGGAGGAGAACAATGAGCCAAGAAATAAATTGGAGACAGTTGCATACAATTTTACCAGGTAGGAAAGGTTAGGTCTTGACTATATTTTCCAGAAAGCCACAACAAAACAAAGATACAGCCTAGATATGTGGAACAAAGGAGGACTGAGCCAAAGATAAAGCAAGCTTCCAGGATTGAGTGACAGGAAGGACTGTGACAGAACAGGGATGGACCTTAAAACACAAAAAGTACATACTACAGAAGCCTAAGTACAAAGAGCTGTACCTGTGCTTTGCCTTAGTTGACTCATTAGAGAGGTCATTAGAACCAATATCCAGGCATCCTTTTATTGATAGTTTCACTGCTGTGCTTAAGTAAGAGAACACACCCTCTTGTGTTTCATATTTAGACAAGCTAAGATTATATTAGAGTTGGGTGTTGCCTCTCAAATACCTCATTTTAATAGTTCAGTTTTTCTGTCCTTCATTGGATGGCTACTTTACACATTATGGAGCATACATACATTTTTATCTTTTACTTGTGCTAGAATATACTGAAAAATGTACTTGTTCAAAGATCGGTATCAAAGGACACCCGTTTGATAAGTTCTCTCATAGATCTGAAAAGGTAATTCATGGAAGTCAACCTAAAGTGTGGAGGAAGAAGATTAATAAAGGTCTCTAAATCCATTTGAACTATTTTTTGGTTCCACTAGTTGTAGCATGTCCATTTTATTTTGAAATCTTTTCACCGTGTTTGGGCAAGAGTCACCTATAGAGTCTGAATCAGGTGTATTTATTAAAAATCCTTCCTGGGTTATGTGAATCTTATTTTCCAAATGTACTATGGTAGGAAGATTAATTTTCCTAAAATATTTTACAGCCTGGTGAACAGGGAAAAGACTCTTGTAAGGCACAATGCAAAGTTTGTATCATCCCTATTACCACCATTGTAGTCACTGTTTGCCACCTAGAAGAGATATATTTTAGTTTCTTATATATAGTGTATAATGCGAGTTGTTGCCTGGTCAATGTGGCTGTTGTCTGCTTTCAGGAAAGGTTTATGGAAGAATAAAAAGCTAGGTGTTTTGCTTTTTTGTATTATGTGGGGGGAAAAAAGCAGGAAAGTTGCTCCAGCCTCTGTGGTACCAGTTGCTTTCTTTATTCCCATGTGCGCAGCAGGTTCCTTTGATCTTGATGCTACTGTCCGTCTCATTTTTCATTTAATGTGTTCTTTTCTGTTGCAAAGGTTTTAGTTCCTTTTCTGAGTGAATAACACTCCTTTTCTTCTTGATGGGAACATGAAAAGCTATTCCATTGTGCATTTTGCTCTTTCTTGATGCAGATTTTTGATCAGTTTTCTCTGTTCTTCAAAGATCAGCCTTGTGCTGCTCTTTATAACATTTTCCCTAATGATCATGCAGTGTCTGTTTGTGATGCCTGTGCCTAGGAGATGACAAAAAATGGGGCCCAGTGTGCTTCTCACTAAAAGCATCAAAAGATGCCCCAGAAGTCTTGCCTATTTAGAGAACAATTAAAGGAAAAAGGAAAGGAGTGCAACTTAGAATGAACACCATGAGGTGTGCTAGGTGATTCTGGCTCTGCTTAAAGCTTGTCTAGTTGAAGGCATAAACTAGATGCAAGATCAACTAGATGGGTTCTTTGCAAGCCTAAGTTAAAGACTGTATGTAGTATAGGTAGGAGCGTTTCTCATTACACATTTAACCAACATACACAAGAATCTTCTGTCTGTCTTCTCTTCTACCACACTGCACTGAATCTAAGGGTATAGACACATGTGCAACTTAATGCTGCGGAGAAGGGGACAAGTGTTTAGCATGTATCAGCCACTCGAGTAACCATGTGCCTGCTCTTACCCCACAGTAAGTGGAGGCTAAACCGCATCAGTTAAATCCTCAAGGAAAAAAGGCTAAGTTACCATAGTTTAACTTTCTTTTCTCATAGGATAATTGTTGGTGCATAGATACTTACTGCAGAGCAGCTGATGTATCCATCTTTCACTGCTCGGTAAGTTATTCATAGTTATGGCACACCCCACACTTCCTTCTCCTGAAGGATAAAGTCCTGTTGTAGTGGAGCTGACCCTGCTGGATTGCAGCTGACAAAACAGAGTTAAGGTATAACTAGCATCAGTTTTTTATGTACCTTCTCTTAATGGGTGTCCTTAGGCATTTCATACCTATAGGCAACTAAAAAAGGGGAAGGGTATTTCTGAAAGCATCTATTCTCCTTGTATTTGTGGTTTATCCATTATACTCACCACAGTGATATCTGAAAGCCAAAAACAATCTTTGGGAAGACAAATCTGAAGGGCAAAAAGAAATTATGCTTAAGTGACTTGAGAGAAATTCCCTTAACATCTTAACAGCTCTGACCCTGCATTTAAATATCCTTTATACTTATTAAGACAGTGAGTCACAACCTTTTTAGACTCATGGCACCCCTCAGAAATTCCAGCTTTCACTTATTTTTTTGACTACAGTAAAATAATAGAACAGTTATTCAGTTGCAGAGAACTCAGCAAGACCAAAACAGGTCAGAAAATTTTCAATACTATGAATTTCTATTTGAAATCTCTCATTAACCATGCAAGGTTTTTTGTGTAGATGTGCTATCTTATTAAACCAACTAAATAGTTGGAAACAAATGTTCTTTGCTATCTTTCATGCACAAACACCTCTCCCTGTGCCTGAGGAATGGCATTTGTGCCCAAAAGCTAGCAAAGAATATTTGTTCCAACTATTCAGGTGGTCTAATAAACAATATCACATCTACCCAAAGAAACTTGCCTTCTTATGTCCTTAAATCAACACAGGTACAACCAACAGCCCTTGTTAACCATGTAGTGCTTTCACACCTATCAGTTCCATGGCACCCCCTATCACCCCTAAAATTATTCCATTGTACCCTGGCTGAGAATCGGTTTATTAAGACACTTCTTCAGTTTTAAGCAGTAATGAAAGTTAAACTAGTTTAACATCTAGAAAGCAAATTTCAAATAAAAGTTGAAAAGTTTTTATCATTTTCAATGGAGTTTGCCTGCCCCCTTCCTCCTTCTCCCCTCTCTCTCATGTTTTGAAACAATTACTGCACAAGGGAAGAGCTAATATAGTTGAGTGCATACACTGAGATTTAGGAATTGCCAAAATTGGCATCTGAGATGGAGAAAAGAACTCGACTCCAGCATACCTTTCTTTGCTTGATTTTATCAGCACCACAGCTGCCATAAAAGTCAAACTCCTCAGAGATCTGTCCAGGAATAAGTCATTTTTAATTGCTTGAATACTGAAGGAAACAGATAAGAAATTCTAAAGGACACACAGATAAGTTTAAGAACAGGAGGATAAAAAAGAAAAACTCTGTAGGTAAGCAAAACTGCTCAATCAACACCTCCTTTTTCAGGGTTCTTTTAAATTCTGATATGCTTATGTTTAACTTCATGGAGGTTTTATTAGCCATCCTTACCAGCAACAATCAATAGAATAGGCTATGATGAAGCAAACAATGCTCACTTATGACTGGACTAACTTGAAAAATTGTAAACATGTTAACCATCCAGGCTTTTAAGTCACAGGTCAATCATAACAGAGAACACTCTGGACAACATCATGGGACACCGTTCCCCTCTGACTACTTCAGCAACAGTGAGCAGAGACTGCAATGAAGAAAAGCAGCTCTCCAGTACAGTGGTACTCACAGTTTTGGCCCTGTGGGCCAGGTAAATGGCACTGTGCTGACTCTACCTAGCCAGAGCTGAATGCTGGCTGGGCAAGGGTGGTGCAAGCCCCTGGACCTGATTCTGCCATGTGGAGCCTGATCCAGCCCTGCATCATTCATCTGGTGTGAGGGGCCAAAATTGTGAGCATCACTGCACTGGACTACTTGGGATACATAATAATAATAGGTGTTGTTGTTATTATTATTATAATAAATTACTGGTTACTACCTACTTAGGAAAGCTAAAGCAGTTAAAAGAGGTGACACTGCAGTATATAGGTGACACATAATAGACAAAGATAGTAATGTTGTTTATAATGATTCAGACAAGGCAGAGGTGTTGTAGAAATAAATCTTTCTATATTTGGATGAAAAGGACTTCTTCATCCTGTTTTTTAGTCATTAAGAAGAATGTTGAACAGATACTGGGAATAAATATTTCAAAATCAACAGTCCTGAAAAACTTTTACTTGGTTTAAAAAAATGTGAGATACCAGAAAAATTCCAGAAGAGAAGAGTGCTATTATGGCCACATTCAAAAAGGGGCAAGATAAAATAAATTAGGCAGCTATAGGCCAAGTAGTTTGACAAATGCCAAGCGAGATAGAAAACTAACATTGGTTTCTATTTAAAAAAAATTAAAAAGGACAATCTATTAGTGCCAGTCAGGAAAGTCACTAATAAGGAAGATTTGAAGTTTTGAAATACTTTATGTAATTCTTTGAGGAAATAAGTTTGATTGATAAAGTTAGTTGTGTAGATGTAATAAACTTTTGTAAGGCGTTCAATTTAATGCTATAGCACATTCTCTTTTTAAAAGAAATACTGTAACAGCAGCATGTTTTAAATTGATAAAGAACTGACTGATTGGCCATTACTTTGAAGTTTGTTAATGGAGAACTATCCAATGGAGTTCCAGGGGACTAGAATCTAGTTGAGGGATCTAGTTTGGCATGGTCCTGCTTTGAGCAGGACATTGGACAAAATGACATCCTGAGGTCCCTTCCCACCCTAATTTTCTATGATTCGATGATTCTGTGACTGGTAGGGGCCTGGCACTGTTTATTACTTTCAGTGATCAAGAAGTAAAATTTAAAAAAAAAAAATCACTACGACTTGTTTGTGCTGCAGATTGGCAGAATGGGATGGCTGACCTGATTCTTACAAAGTGAGCCAACTTCACTAGTCTATGTGAATATATGGATGCTTGTCTGCAAATAGTTCATTTGGTACGTAACTTCATAACTAGTTTAAGTCTTCTTGCATTAAGTTAACCCTACCGTAGAAGATTATAGCACCTTGCCCAAAGCTGTATCAAATTTAGCCTAGCTCCCTTTTGTGTAGGATTTCATTGGTTTACTACTTAGAGATAACTACAGAATTTAGCAGTGTCACGGCATCTTAATGTTGTGTGTTTATATGTGTGTTTGTCTATATTTCAATTTATTTAAAATCAACTACGGAAAGTTTAGGTTTTTTTCAACATTATTGTTAACAGGCTTCCTGACTTGTCCATGCAGAGTTATATAACAGCTTCTTGCAAAAGGTGGAAGGAAATCTGCCGTTGAACTATGAGTTTCTACTCTCAGGGCATTGTCTGCTCTGAAAAGTCTTGGCTTCCTGGGAATTCCTTAATTAAAATAACTTCATTCTGAAGTTTGTATTACAGAAGAGAGTGAGATTAAACGAACTATTTTTTTTCATTTGCTCTTACTTACATTCTATACGCAGGTGTTTTCTGCAGGAGCATATGCAAACTATGTTTTAGTGGTTTGAAACACTGAAATAGAGCCCAGATAAATAATAACCAAAATGTACCTGACTTTGTACACATTATATATTGTTTTCAGAATCCACTTCACTCTGATACAAAAATGCAGCAACACCTTGAGGTAAAGGGTGGCTATAGTTTAGTGTACATTTCACAACAGTTGAAAGGAGGAAGTGAAGAATACCACAGCTAATTGAAACTGTTGTTGGAATGTAGGAAGGTAAAGTGTACCAAAACTGAAATGTAGCAATGGTACCTAGGCTAACACCACTCATCTCCACCTTTTGACCTTACCTTAGTTTCATGCTAATGAGAGTCAACTATATTTATTTTAATGTACTTAGACTTCTCTCAGTCCACCCTCCTCTAACTTAATTGCAGCTTCCTTTAACTAGAATTGAGGAAAAATATTGTGCATAACCAATAATAGGAATTCTTTAAACACCTTTAAGCACAACTCCACATCATCTTATTTTTTATCTACAGCTTATAAGTTAATCATATGGGATGCCTCTCAGAACTTCTGTTTTCCTTTCTTTTCCATAACTTTGTCATCTTGTCCATACTTTCTCCAAAATGTAAGTTCTGATCTAGGCATAAAAGATCATTTCTATCTGGAGCTACTAGAAATTAGGCCAAATTTTCAGTCCTCCAAGGGAAAAAGATTGTAATGACAAAAGAATAGGCAGATTGCCCCCTTTCATGAAAAAGGCAGAAAAAAGGACTGTTACGCTCTGGTTCTTTGAGGAGTGTGGTAGTGGAGATCACATTCATGGGAATATGTGTCCTTAGGATCAAATCAGTCCACTTCAGAAAGCAGTGCCTTTTGTGACCATGTATATGCCATCCTTTGGAGAATATCCAGACCTGATCATTTATAAGGAATTATGGCATCTGCCATTCTTCAGTCTTTTCAATTTACTCAAAGGACTTTTAAGTAGGAGACAAGGGCTGTATACACATATTCAAATGATCTGGGTGGATCTCCTTTGTTTGATTTCCTGGTAGAGAAACTTACCTGGGGACCTGTCAAAATCTATATATTAGTGGCTTTTCATTTTAATCATGGAAAAATGTGGATTTGGGGTTACTTTTTTACATAAAAAAATTGTGTGTTTTTTTTTAATCAGAAAAAAACAGAATCCCTGGTTGTTAGTTTACAGACTTGTTTGGTAAATATACATTCTTAGTTTTGATATGTTTGATATATTAGCTTTGAAACATTGCTAGCCTGACCTGCAGATAACAACTTAGGAGATCAACTTTTGCAATGCATATTTTAAAGTAATGATTTTTTTTTCCAGATTTACACATCAATGTTTCCCCATCTTTTCCAGTAAGAGATGCAAATTAATCTGAATGTAATTATAAAGGTGATGAGGACAATGAATATTTGTCTTTCACAGAATTTGTGATAAGCAAGGATCCTGATTTTCTCTGATAAAAAATACCCCCATTTTGTTATTTAAAAAAGTTACCCAGAATCCACATTTTGCCATAATTAAAATGAAACACCACAGATAGATTCATACATAGATACATAGATAGAGGGGTTTCATTTTGATCATGGAAAAATGTGGATTCTGGTTTACTTTTTTAAATCCAATAATTGGGGATTTTTTTTAAATCAGAGAAAACCAGGATCACCGGTGATAAGAAAACCTGCTGCACCTTGAGTCATTCACAACCCATCATATCAGTGAAAGGCAGTCACTTGAACTAGTGAAGTATCCTTTTGTGATCCCTAATTTGGTAATAACTGAACTTTTCCAAGTATCTAAATTTATTCTGAAGACATCCCATTTTACAGTAAGGTAATGGAAGTACAGAGAAACCCAGTGACTTGCAAGGAATTAACCCAGATCCAAACCCAGTCCACTGTTTTAACACTAACACCCATCCTTGCTTACTAATTGGCGCACACAACATAAGTCCTGTGCAATTTTCCTAACCTGAAATCCCAGAATTACTGACTTGCAAATCTTGACATTTGATTATGTAAGAATTCATGCTCTAGCCTTGCATTGAAGTATTGAATGCCAGACAGCTTTGGAAAAATATGTTCTCTATTAATAGACCTGTCCAAAGAACACACTACACTTGTTAAATTGCTCCAAGAGAACATTCCCTAATATAAATACAGTATGTTCTTCCTTTAGGTCATTTATTCTCTTTTAGGACTATGTTCTGTGGTATAGAATACAAAATTATATACTTGTTAAATTTGACGAACCCATAGAATAAATCTTATTTGCATAACTATTTAATATCAGTAACCCTCCACTAGTTTCAAACCCATTAGATTATATTGTTCCCCTTCCTAATACCTTCTCTGGTTGCCTGCTTAGATTCAGTCCCCACCCTGCAAAACAGTGACTTAGTCTGAGTTATATATCTGTCCAGACAACCAGTAGAAAGTACCAGGTTTTACCCCCAGTAGGTAAGGAAGGTGCCATGGATTTAAAACCTCCGAATGTTGGTGTCGGTGAGGTATGCAGAAGTTTAAATGCTCACCTGAAATCAAGTCTGTCACCTGGGATTTTTTAAGTCTTATGAGGACAATGTCAGTATAGAAGGGCAGGGCAAAATGTCTGTCAGGAGCAAAGGTGCTTTTATCCCAACTAGACACCAAACTCAGCAAGGTAGTGCAGGTTCCTAATGTTTATTAACTTCAGTGAAAGTTGCAAAATCTCAGCAGATTAAATCCAAAATGAGGAAATGTCAACAGAGGCCTGTTAATTTTAAGACAAAAAGGAATGTTTTCAAAATATTTTCCTTTATGGGATAAGCAGAAGTTTTAAGTGGTTGGTGTCAGGGAAGCCTTGTATACATTTGCATTTTCTTGAGTTATTAAAGCGTGCTATAGAATAAAACACTAGATCCTATATGGTCTGAAAATAATAATAAAAGGATCACCTTATGTCTGTCCCACTTGTAGGATTGTCTCGCCTGAATATCTGAGTTACGAATCATAAGATCCCTGTGAGCCAGGGAACTATGACTGTCCTCATTTTGCCTAAGGGAAACTCATAGCTTCCGAGACTGATTATGCAAGGTTATACAGCAGAACACTGTGCAACACTCAAACCAGGATTACAATGCAGGTCTTCACACATACACTTAATGTACAGTTCTTTATAGGCATTGCTGAAGTGACTGTATGTTCAAAATAAGTGACTTTGGATGTTTTATAAAATGTTTTATTTTTGCATTTTTAGCTCTTTTCATTACTGAAGCTGTTCTTTTACGAATAGGCTTCAAGATGCTTTGTTTTGTGGGAAACATAAAGGAAATCTGCTTGTGTGTTGAGGGGCCAGGGGATTCTATTTGTCCAAAAAAGGGAAAGGTCAATAAAGGTCAGAATTTGGTTAATAAGTTTCCTTCCAGGAAATAAGCCTCATTCTCAAGTAGTTGTCTCAGGGCACTGCTTATGAACTGGAGAGCACTTGGAAGAGAGGTGCACTGTTGCTCCTTTAATCTTACCGCCTCCTTCCCATTTCCTACCCCCTGCTGATCGGTGGAGGGGCCCCTCTTGCAGCTCGCTCCTGATAAGCAAAAATTGTAGTTGTAAATATGGCGCTGTTTCTGCCCCCTGCCACTGATTGGCTGAGGGGCCCTGGACAGCCCTGCTGTTTGCTGCTGACTGGCAGGGAGGCAAAAGTGGTGCTGTGTTTAAAACCGTGATTTTAGCTTCCCTGCTGATCAGGAGGGAGTG
>NW_017729032.1:124837706-124838094 GCF_001723915.1 Gavialis gangeticus | reverse complement strand
TGGCAGGGAGGCAAAAGTGGTGCTGTGTTTAAAACCGTGATTTTAGCTTCCCTGCTGATCAGGAGGGAGTGGCGGGGTCCTCTGTTAATCAGGAGTAGGGTGGAGCAAGAGACAAGGTGCATGCAGGGGAACATGCCAAATTAAAAAAGCCACCGCATACTCTACTTCTGCCATGAATTCAGTAGGTCCCTACCTCTGGGCCAGCAGTATGACAGGAATTCCCACCCAGCTGTATGGGAATCCAAAGCTGTTCCCATCAAATGGATATTATGTGGTCTCTATATAAGATGTACATGGTAGATCTCAGTTCCAGCTCTCACATAAGAAACTTACTATCATGCACCTTGAAGGATTTATTAGGGGGAGATCATGTCAGACCAACCTGATT